>NC_064645.1:456129798-456432828 GCF_023864345.2 Schistocerca serialis cubense | reverse complement strand
CGTTCCGTATTACCCTCCTGAACCCACTGCCGGCAGGGTTGGCCGAGCGGTTCTAGGCACTACAGTCTAGAACCGCGTGACCGCTACGGTCGCAGGTTTGAATCCTGCCTCATGCATGGATGTGTGTAATTTCCTTAGGTTAGTTAGGTTTCGGTAGTTCTAAATTCTAGGGGACTGATGACCTCAACAGTTAAGTCCCATAGTGCTCAGTGCCAATTGAACTATTTTTCCTGAACCCACCGATTCCATATTCTGCTAACAGTCATTGGGTCTCGACCAACGCGAGCAGCAATGTCGCGATACGATAAACCGCAATCGCGATAGGCTACAATCCGCTTTTTATCAAAGTCGGAAACGTGATGGTACGCATTTCTCCTCCTTACACAAGACCGAGCGAGGTGGCGCAGTGGTTAGACACTGGACTCGCATTCGGGAGGACGACGGTTCAATCCCGCGTCCGGCCATCCTGATTTAGGTTTTCCGCGATTTCCTCAAATCACTCCAGGCAAATGCCGGGATGGTTCCTCTGAAAGGTCACGGCCGACTTCCTTCCCCATCCTTCCCTAATCCGATGAGACCGATGACCACGCTGTCTGGTCTCCTTCACCAACCAACCAACCTTACACAAGGCATCACAACAACGTTTCACCAGGCAACGCCGGTCGACTGCTGTTTGTGTATGAGAAATCGGTTGGAAACTTTCCTCATGTCAGCACGTTGTAGGTGTCGCCACCGACGCCAACCTTGTGTGAATGCTCTGAAAAGCTAATCATTTGCATATCACAGCACCTTCTTCCTGTCGGTTAAATTTCGCGTCTGTAGTACGTCATCTTCGTGGTGTAGCAATTTTAATGGCCAGTAGTGTATATTTTACAGGAAACTGTAGATGCTGTATAAATGAAAGAAGCGAAACGCGCATGGCAAAAACAAACTGGTTTTATTTTAATTGTAAATATGGAACATACCTCCAATAATTTTGAATTAACTATGAAACGACGGAAAAAGAAAAAATGACTAAACAAAAATTAACTACGTAAGTATGTTTCTGCGAGGTAATAGTTAAAACTTTATGATTGCCTCTCGTATTGCACAGAACTTGAACTGTACTACAGGAACAAGACGTGGCTTTGACGAAAAAGTTGAGTTGACCCACTTTTTCCCCCGTGGACTTCCTGAAGTCGAATATTCGTGTAAAGACAAAATACTCACAAAAGAGAGAAAGAGTGAGTTTGTAAACAAAGGGAGAAAGAAAGTGAGTTTATAAATTATTTGTAAGGTACAGGACAGTAAGCGACGAAACGGTACGGTCGTACGATCGTCAGCGACTCGCTGGACAGCCAGTTTGGGAGCCACACGGAACGAGACAAGCAGCAGGTTTCCTTTCCGGACGCGGCGGATGAATTGCCGGAAGATGGATGGGCCGTCGGGTTTTATGCGTGCGGCAAGTTATGTACTAAAAACTTCCCGCAGGAAGCGGGCTCCCGGTCAAACTGGATTCCCTCTGGCCGCTGCAAAGATTGCCGCTCTCTTCCGATAGCTGGCGCACATAAATAACAATCGTCGTCGGTATCGCCGGCAGAGGTAGAGGGGGGGCCGTAAATCGAGGGTGTGCTGCGAGAGAGAGAGCGAGGGGGGGGGGGGGGGGGTGCGTCCACCAGACACTTTGCTTGCCCCAGAGCTGGCGGCTCGCCAAGTCCACCACCCGCAAACAGAAAATACCGTAATCTTGTCCACACAAAGAAAAACCACAAGTGACAAGGAACAAAGTTTAGTCACTAAATATGGGAAAGGTACGCCCTTTGATGGGTGATAGTGTTAGAGATTCCGAACAAAAAAAATATTCATACTGACGTATGCCACATTCAAAACGGTTTCTGAGATAGAACACATTCAATGTATATTGTTATTTATTTTCTGTATTATTCAAATACTGTCGTTGTTTACAATCTACCACAACAGTGTAGAAGTAGTTTCATATGGGACACTTTAGGACTATCAGATTGGGAAACTACCTCAAAAGGCCTGTAAAAGCTACTCAATTATTTATTTGTCTTTTCTACCACCGAACATACAAGTAAATATGATTCAGCCAGACAACTTGTGAAAGTTTTTTGTACATACAGATTCATTAGATAAAAAGTTACTTAAAACATATCTTGATATAACATTAAGCAAAACCTGTTATTTGAAAACATAGTATCTAAATATGTGAATACCAAGTCTAATAGTAAATCTTCCTCAGCACAGCTTGCTAAAGATAGAGGTGAGAAACTCTGGCTAATGTGCGAAGTGAAACAACTGTATAAAAAGAAAGAACACCTCAATAGATTAGCTTACAGCACTTATCTGCAATTAAAGGTAATAGCACAACCAGCTCAGGTCCCATTACTCCATGATACGAATCATAATAAAAAAAACACATATGACAAAATACAAGGTACGACAATAAAGTAATGAGACATGTGAAAAAAAAGTTCCTTTCCATTTTAGTCAAATTTAGTGTTGTCTTCTTCAAAGTAGTTCCCTTCTGATTGCACACACTTTTTCCAGCGCTTCTGCCATTGATGGTAACATTTCTGGAACTCATCTTCTGTAATGTCCTCCAAGACCCTCGTCAAAGCTCTTTGGACATCTTGTGTTGTTTGAAAATGGTGTCACTTGACCGCCGTTTTGACTCTTAGAAAAATGACGCTCAGAAGGATATGTGGTGAATAAGATGGCTGTGGTAGTACTGAAATTTCTTTTGAGGTTTAAAATTGCTGTACTGACAGAGCAGTATGGGATGGGGCATTATCGTGATGCAGAATCCAATTATGAGCAATGTTGGCACTGACACGAAGAACTCTTTTACGAAGTCTTTCTAAAATTTCTTTGTAGTATTATTGGTTAACTGTTTGTCCAGGAGGCACCCACTCTTTATGAACAATTTCCTTGGAATCAAAGAAGCACACAAGCATGCGTTTCACTTTTGACTTTGACATGCGACCTTTTTTTGGTCTGGGTGATCCCTTTGAGCACCACTGCGAACTTTGGCGTTTTGTCGCTGTATCGTACTGAAAAAACCAACTTTCATCACCAGTGAGAACAAGGCTCAACAATTTTGGATTGATTTGCGTTTGATCTAACAGAGCCACATTTTTCCATGTTTCTCGCTGTTGTGGTGTGAGATTTTTGGGGACCATATTTGCACAAATCTTTCTCATACCAAGATCTTCAGTTATTATTAGACGAACCGTTTCTCGACTGATGTTCAGTTCTGCAATCATTTTCACGGATAATCTTCGACCAGACCATATGACTTCATGCACCCAGGCCAGGTTGACATCTGTCCTTGAGGTTGATGGTCGTCCATTGCGGTCTTCATCTTCAACATTCTTTCGGCCTTCACTAAACATTTTAAGCCAACGAAAAACTTGAGCTCTTGACTTAACCTCCTCTCCAAAAGCCTTCTAAAGCTTACCGTAAGTTGTCATAGCGTTTTCACCCAATTCAACGCAAAAAGAAGTGGCATACCGTTGCGCAATATTACGCGGTTCCATTTCCATGACGAGAGACACAAACACGTGTTAACTTATTACAGCGCAACTCACGACTGAACAGTTGCATCGATGTGCTGCTTAGACTAGAAGCAGCTCATAGACCAAGGTCAAAGATATTGTGCCTTCGCAAGCCTGCAGGGTTGCCACATCTTGCAAAGAAAATCAGTCTCATTACTTTACTGTCGCACCTCGTATATAGCATCATCAAAGGAAGCTTGATAATACGAGAAAGAAAAACAAACTGCCTATGAGTAATGCGAGCTAACATCCCAAAGATGTTCGGGCTGACATGCGGTTCCCCTTTGTCGAAATGTCTTGCCTCAAACTCGTCTAGGGGTTGAAATGCACGTGTCACAATACACGCCCTAAATTAAAGACTTGTCACCCTTTGGTTAAATTTTCTGGCTGATGGCAAGTTTGCGAAATTGTATGAAACATATGAAGTTAATATAACATATAATAACAGTAATAATAATATCGAGAACTAAATTAACGACCCATAAATGATGTAGGCCACACAGTTGCGATATGGTTAGAATAATGTTTATTCAGAAAGCAAACTAATAGCGAAAGTGGTCGTACTTAGAGTTACTGTTACACAATCTCATCGCGCAATAGAAGTCCAATACTCCGCCTAGTTATCTACGTGAAAAGTTAGCGTTCACACCAGGCGCGCGGCTGCTCACCGCTCAGAGACTAAGTCCCGTGATACCACACAACGCGAAATTTTCTACGTCGTTTCACTTCCTAGCTTTCGTGTCTCCACCAGCACTGTCCCATTGGTGTCTAGAACAGAACTGTGCCTCTGCCCGTCTGTGGCCGCGATTCCCACGTGCCGAACATCGCCACTCAGCTGACTAGTGCAGTTCCCTTCCCTGAAACCGTCCACCTGATTGGCTACAGCTTCTGCTGCATTATTTTACATTTTAACGTATTTAAATAACCAAAGCTTGACCACTTTCACGTTCTAAATAAAGTAAAAATAATATCCATTACAAAATAAACGTTAAATTCTTTTACATAAAACCAATACAATTTCCTTCTTAACTTTGAATGTCACGGCCAGTAGCCTTACACCAATGTGCTTTCTGATAAATAAATAAAGAACAAAAGCAATTATTGTGCACTAAACTTTATAACAAATATTCTATTACCTAATGACTCAATAAATGTCATGCTGTCATCGTTCAATGTGTTTTGTGTGGAGGAAATGGTGATCTCATGCTTATCTACAAAAACTGATGATTTAAATTTATTACATCTTTTAAACAAATAAAGTTACAGAGTTGATATTTACGACATTTGTCATTTTAATGATGCGCTTCTACACTCCTGGAAATGGAAAAAAGAACACATTGACACCGGTGTGTCAGACCCACCATACTTGCTCCGGACACTGCGAGAGGGCTGTACAAGCAATGATCACACGCACGGCACAGCGGACACACCAGGAACCGCCGTGTTGGCCGTCGAATGGCGCTAGCTGCGCAGCATTTGTGCACCGCCGCCGTCAGTGTCAGCCAGTTTGCCGTGGCATACGGAGCTCCATCGCAGTCTTTAACACTGGTAGCATGCCGCGACAGCGTGGACGTGAACCGTATGTGCAGTTGACGGACTTTGAGCGAGGGCGTATAGTGGGCATGCGGGAGGCCGGGTGGACGTACCGCCGAATTGCTCAACACGTGGGGCGTGAGGTCTCCACAGTACATCGATGTTGTCGCCAGTGGTCGGCGGAAGGTGCACGTGCCCGTCGACCTGGGACCGGACCGCAGCGACGCACGGATGCACGCCAAGACCGTAGGATCCTACGCAGTGCCGTAGGGGACCGCACCGCCACTTCCCAGCAAATTAGGGACACTGTTGCTCCTGGGGTATCGGCGAGGACCATTCGCAACCGTCTCCATGAAGCTGGGCTACGGTCCCGCACACCGTTAGGCCGTCTTCCGCTCACGCCCCAACATCGTGCAGCCCGCCTCCAGTGGTGTCGCGACAGGCGTGAATGGAGGGACGAATGGAGACGTGTCGTCTTCAGCGATGAGAGTCGCTTCTGCCTTGGTGCCAATGATGGTCGTATGCGTGTTTGGCGCCGTGCAGGTGAGCGCCACAATCAGGACTGCATACGACCGAGGCACACAGGGCCAACACCCGGCAGCATGGTGTGGGGAGCGATCTCCTACACTGGCCGTACACCACTGGTGATCGTCGAGGGGACACTGAATAGTGCACGGTACATCCAAACCGTCATCGAACCCATCGTTCTACCATTCCTAGACCGGCAAGGGAACTTGCTGTTCCAACAGGACAATGCACGTCCGCATGTATCCCGTGCCACCCAACGTGCTCTAGAAGGTGTAAGTCAACTACCCTGGCCAGCAAGATCTCCGGATCTGTCCCCCATTGAGCATGTTTGGGACTGGATGAAGCGTCGTCTCACGCAGTCTGCACGTCCAGCACGAACGCTGGTCCAACTGAGGCGCCAGGTGGAAATGGCATGGCAAGCCGTTCCACAGGACTACATCCAGCATCTCTACGATCGTCTCCATGGGAGAATAGCAGCCTGCATTGCTGCGAAAGGTGGATATACACTGTACTAGTGCCGACATTGTGCATGCTCTGTTGCCTGTGTCTATGTGCCTGTGGTTCTGTCAGTGTGATCATGTGATGTATCTGACCCCAGGAATGTGTCAATAAAGTTTCCCCTTCCTGGGACAATGAATTCACGGTGTTCTTATTTCAATTTCCAGGAGTGTATATGAAATGTTGATCGTTATGATCGACCAAAGCGTTCAGATTTTAGCATTCAGGTCTTTGTTACAAAACTTTAACAGTAAATCCTAAACTATTATAGATATGATCAATATTCAAGTTTCATTGCGATCACCATGAAAATTTAAGAAAGATGGTAGATTAAAATTATTGTGGCTACATTCCCTGGATTACTACAGTATTAAATAGTTTTGTAAATGTTTTCCTTTACGGCCGATCTTAGGTCCGCCGTATTTAACACTGCTACGCCTCCCTGGGCACAAACAGCTCATACGGGGTTTCCCTATGATGTAGGTTCTCGTGTGTCTGCAGCGCTTAGGCCTGATCAGCCTGGCCTCATTCATCACAATAGACGCCTGTGAATTTCCCCATCTCGTGGGGAGTCTGCACTCTTTGTGGCACACGGTCCTGGACGACAGGACTCGTTTCACGATTCCTGGAAGGCCCTCTCTTTCGGCCAATTACTTAAACGAGAGCGAAATGCTTGTTACGCACGGTAAGTACATATATGAGAACAGTAGCCCCACAATTTTTTTCCCAAAGTTGTAAATCGAACTGACCTCCACTTCGACCAGAGTCAAAAGACTGCTAAATAAATGAATGAAGCATACATACTTCAAAACAAAACAAAACTCACAATGACATAAAAGACACCATACGCTCACTAAAAATAGCTGCTGATTCCTGCAAAACTTAACGACACCTAACAACTATACTAGACCACAAGGCTAACAAAATTTTACAAAAACACACATCTACTAAAGCAACAAAATGAAACTATTTTGAAATAAGTGTACTTCATCAATAACAAACTACAAAAGCATAACAGCCTGGCAGTGAAATATGATGAGGGTTCCACAACAGTTATTATGTTTAAGGATGATTATATACTAAAAGCAATTGAATTCTTCGTAAAAAAAAAAAAAAAAAAAAAAAGACAACATACATGAAGTGCAGGTTGACACTGCACCAAAGCTTTAGGCGAAAATAAGAAAATGCCTCAACAGCAGTAACTCGCTTTTCACTAAGAACGAATTACAGGACTTTACTGTAATGAATCACACAGCCCCTAGCACCAGAGCAGAGCCAAAGGACCATAACACCAACAAACCAATCAGACCTATCGTGAATTCAGTTAATAGTCCAGCCTAAACTAAATGACCGGCTTGTTGAAAAATACACATTTGAAGAAAAAGCATAAAAAACAGTGTGAATCTATTAACAATATGAATGATCTGGCTCTACCACCTCAAGCTATGTTCTTATCCCTTGATGGCAGTAGGCCTATACCTGTAGTTTATACAGCTGAGGTAATAAGTAAGAACTTCTTGAAAAACAAAACAATGAGCACTCAGAACTAATAGAAATTATAGATGTAGTTGATTTAGTACTCTCACTTTATTACTTATCTTTCAGTAACAAAATTTACCAGCAGATCTAGGGCTAGTAAAGAGAAGGTCCCTTAAGGGCCTAATAGCAGAAACGTATCTTTCAACAACAAAATTTACAAGCAGATTTAGGGCTAGCAATGAGAAGGCCTCTTAATGGCCTAATAGCAGCAATATTTATCATCGATATAGGAAACGACTGCGACTGAGTGTCTTCAGACGCTTATAAATATTACAGAAAGTGGCGTTTGTACCCGAAGCCATCTAAGACTGAAGACATTGAAATTCCTGCCTACATATTTGTTAGACTTGCGGCTGATTTCATTTGGGTTAATGTGACATATGCTTTGGTTGGATCCTGGACAGTGAAGTAGACAATATTTCAAAATCCAACCATGCATTAGGAAGTCTTATGGACAGTGTTTTTCTTGCATCATTCAATTTTTCATTCGTGCATGTGCGCATGGAGGCCCACGAGTCGATCTCTAGTGGAAACAACAGAGGTTATTTTCATCATCAGTCGTTTACTTTTTCGATAGCAAGCAGCAAGAAGAGCAGTGTGGACTTCACATTAATATTTCACACCATCAAAAAAATTTCTGTACCATCACAGTTGCGTTCCAAATCACTCACAAATTTTTCCCAGCTGTTGCTATGTGATCTTCTTCTTACAGACATTGCAATATTTCTATATAATGTTGACTATCTTGCTCTTTTCTTAGCTGTAAGTAAGTTTCATGCACTATTTGCTTATCGCTGAGGGTCTTTCCTATTCGTCGTTCCGTATTCGGAAACCTTTCTTTCATTTCTAGCTGCTTTGTTTGCCCAGTATTTCATGCACTGGCCTTTTCATAAAGTTCTTTAACCCCTGCATTCTTCATTAACATCCTTCTTTGTTTCGTTTTCTACCAAGTATCTGTTTAATCTTTGCTGGTAGAAGTCTGCTATTGATTTTTCTTTCAACAGTGTAATTCTCTAATCACCTTCATTTTGTTTCTTAGCGATAATTCGTTTCTTAGTTTTTGACCATCCAGTTCTTAGAAATATTTTGGCCATCATCAGATAACCGTCGCTGTGTGTATCGCATCCTCTGTCCACTGTTGCATCATTCACAACAGATGCTTCTTTTCTATTAGCTGCTACATAGTGTGGGTTGATACGGACTTCTGTCGCTCCTACTGTATTTATGAACATCCCTTTTTCCTAGAAAATGTATTAGTTATCTTCAGGGCATTATACATTAAAAATTCTCGCATATTTTCGCTATTGTTAATTCTGTCTTCTCCGAACCTTCCCGCAATGTCCTTGACACATGTTCACATCTCGGGCACTCCTTTCTCCACAGAGACATAGTATGTCTTTTTATTAGTCTCTCTGATGAAATATTGCAAGTTTTCATAGAATCTCACCAGCTTCTAGTCTGCCTTCTTCTGTACTATAAACCTCGAGAGTCTTTTCATATGTCCTCTAGGTATTTTGAACTGACATAACTCTCTCATTATGAAAGATGTATGCTGTTATTCTTTTTCTCCATTTCCGGCGTATCATTATGGCACTTCTTACTTGAGCTCTTATATTTTTTCCGCTCTGCTGTATAATAATGTATATTCTTATAGATCTACTGTTCCGCGAAATATTTTTTGTTTCAATTAACACTGCTACTTTTGTCTTCTTATTTTGGAATTTATCCTGTAATTTAGCTTACTTTGTGTAGATGTCTCTGACATTTCAGGTTGCTATATTGAATATGTCTCCTATTCTAATCGTTTGTCCTTGTTGCAGTGGCTGTATCCGTAAACTTTGCCCAGGGTTCTTGTTACTTGTTGCTTACGAGTGAAGTTGTTTTTGTGTGGACACAACTCCAGTACAGATGCACAACCTCCAACCTGGAGGGCCGGGAAGATTTCTATTGGGCCTTCCTACCCTTAGATGAGTTCCTTCCTTAGGCATATGGGAGGCCTCCTCCCGGTTCATGTTAGAAGTATATAAAGCGTAATGGCAAAGGCTGCTGCCTACCATCCTTAGGACGCAGCGGCGATCGCGTGGTCTCACATCGCGTTGGAGATATTAATCTTTAACCATAACCATGGGCAAGGGACACTTTCCACGTACAACTTGGGGAAATAGAAGATGAAAATGAAAACCACCCTCAGGCCTCGAAACGTAACACTGTCGGGGTTGAAAAAAGGAAGAGTTGTTCAAGGGAAGCCGATAGAATAAAAAAATAGAAGAAGTATGACACAAGTAAGAGGTTGCCGCCCGCATATTCCCAACAAGGAAGCTCCACTAGGGGAGACTATTCTTTTTCTGATCTTTCATCTGCAGACCAACCTGGCCTGAGTGACCCTATCAGCATTGCTCTAACCAGTATTGGTCTGAGGATCATTCAAACACACAAACCTCTTCACTACGTTGAAGTAGTAGTCCATAAGGAGGGGCTGTTTCTTATGGGACAAATTTAATCACTGCTAAAAGGCCTAGTGAGGCCATACACAGCCACGTGTAAGAGCCGCGTGGTCTAGGAAGCCTTGTCACAGTACGTGCGCTTACCCCCGTCGGAGGTTCGAGTCCTCACTCGGGCATGGGTGTGTGTGTTGTCCATAGCGTAAGTAAGTTTAAATTAGATTAAGTAGTGTGTAGGCTTAGGGACCGATGACCTAAGTAGTTTCGTCCCATAAGACCTTACCACAAATTTCCTTATAGGCCACACAGATTTATTGAACCATTATGTATCGAGAGAAGATAGTCGCTACCAAAAATGAACGCATCTTTGGAACTATCACGCATTTCCTTCAAAGTGAATACCAAAATTTGATTATCCTGCAACCACTAACTTAGACTAATGGAAAACTTGTTGGTGAATTATTAAATATTAGGTTTAGTTACTATTATTTTATTTGTGTGGCAGTGTGATGCAGTGATAACAGAGACAGCCTGTTGCATTGGCTGTGCTCCGTGCAGACCAAACTATACAGCGTGGACCAGAAATTTCGAACGTTGTACAGGAATTTTTATGAGTGGTTTGACGTAACGGAAACACACACACACATTTATCTTTGTATTGCACTGCAAATATACTGACTGGAAAAAACCGCAACACCCAAAAATAATTAATGTAGACTAAAGAAATTGCGGGAATATATTTATCTGAGTAATATATATAAGCGATTAAGAGCGCAAGCTCATAGGTTAATGTAAGCACGATATAAGTCACTGAAAATGGGAAATGTTGGTACGTTAATAACCGGTGTAACCACCAGAATGTTGAATGCAAGCATGTTAACGTACAGGTCCGGCTGTCAGTTTGTGGGATGGAGCTCCAAGACTCTTGCACTTGGTTAGTCAATACAGGGATGGTTAATGCTGGTTGTGGATGACGCTGGAGTTGTCGTCCAATGATGTCCCGTATGTGTTTGATTGGAAACAGATCTGCTGATCCGCAGGCCAAGGCAACATGTCGACACTATGTAGAGGATGTTGGGTTAGAACAGTGGTAAGTAGGCGAGCGTTATCCTGTTGGAAAATACCCACGGGAATGCTGTTCATGAATGACAACACAACATGTCCAAACACAGGACTGATTCACAAATTTGCAGTCAGGAAAAGATAATAAAATAAAAATCAGATTCAATGAGAAGGCAATAAAAGCTCAAAATCTGGCGAGCTGTTTAAAAATACAATTAACTGACCAACATACAGTTCAGAGGGAAGAGTGTAGAAAAAATAATGACAATAGACTAGAGTTCAAGTCAGAACGTGAGCAGATTAATGAAATTAACAGTAAGATTGATTCGAAACTCAAGAATCTGGAAAACATAGGTAATATGGACATGCAAGGGTTGGAGCTTGTACTCAAAAATAACGCAGAGATCTTCTTACCTAAAACCGGATGCAGTAAGGGGCATCAATATAAATTTGAAGTAAAGAAACAGACACCATTTACGGTACCCCGTTATGCCATCCCATGGTCAAACCGAGAAAGGGATGTCGGTGAGTTATGAAGAATGGAGGACGAACGCGTAATTGAAGCCGCGAGATCTGGGTACAAGAGTCCACTACTCATAGTATAAAAAAGGTACGGTGGAATTCGACTGGTGTTAGACTCACGCCAAATAAATACCATTACTGTGCCAGATATGGATCGCCCTGAAAGGCTTGAGGAGCTCCTTCAAAGATTTCAAGGGTTTTCCTCACTTGATTTGCAATCGAGCTTTTGGCAGATAGAGCTCGATTCTGGCTGCCAAAAATACACGGCCTTTATTGCCTTCGGAAGATGTTTTCGGTTCAAAAGGCTCCCTTTTGGATTGAATATATATTCAGCTGAATTTATCAGGGGTTTTAGCAAAATATTGAGTGAAGAATTAAAAGAGAAGATCACGTGTTATGTAGACGATATACTGATAGCATAAAATACCTGTGGGAGACATAACAAACTCTTAGATGAAGTGTTAGGCAGTTTGCAAAGGTATGGGTTGATTGCAAATATTGATAAGTCTTGTTTAGGGAGCAGTAGGGTTAGCTTTCTGGGGCACGTGATAACAGGGGAAGGGATTAGTCCCAACCCAGCGAGGAGGGCAGCAATTACAAAGTTTTCACTCCTACAACCAGAAAACAACTGAGAGGGATTCTAGGGTTAATAATTTTTCATAAAAAGTTTATCTATGTGAAAACATTAGCTAGTCCCCGACTCTGCCAATTGACGGGAAAAGGAACACCATGGTTGTGGGATGAGTGTCCAGACCGAGAATTCAATATTTTGAAGGTGGCACTCGTCAATGCTTCTATTTTATCACATCCTGACTTATCACATGATTTTTGTATGGCCACTGACAGCGCGAAGACCGGATTGGGAGTTACGTTGTTTCAGGAGTTTGAACAATCACCTTCGGTAGCAGGGTGCTATCCAAAAGTGAAAGAAATTACTCTGTTACCGAACTTGAAACCCTTCCAATAGTATGGGGACTTAAAAAATTTAGATACTTTCTGTTCGGCAGAAAAACAAAAGTCTATATGGACCATAGGGCCCTAGAAATTCTCCTAATAGCCAAACGTCCACATGGAAGACTAACGAGATGGGTAGCAGTGCTTAAAGAATACCTGTTTTCAACAGTCTATGTGCTGGTCCGACAAACCTCATTGCCCACGCCCTGTCCCGTTCGCCTGCTGATATAACAGAAGAGACGGCTGAAGCATTAAATCTAGAGCACTTTTCGCTGTTCTACCTCAAAAGCGTTGTATTTGAAAACTTCGTCACTGTAACGATGCGTAATATCCAGAATGAGCAGGACAAGGACCCATATTTAGTCAAAATAAAAGAAAAATGTAAGGATCGGACGCAGGCCCGCATAAGACAGCACTACCTCTAGAGAAAAGCCATTCTGTTTTATAAGTCAAACGTTAATGATTCATTGTGGGTGGTGGGCATACCAAACGAGTTAACAAAAAAAGCTTATATGGTATACACACCTAAGTTATGCACATTTTGGTCACCGAAAATGTTTTATGAAAATGAAGAGTGTCTGACATTTTGAAAACATGAAGAAACGTACAAGGAAAGTAATAGCCATCTGTAAAAACTGCCAAAAGTCGAAACCCACAGCTGTAGGGACCCAGGCTCCTTTATATTCAATTATTCCTGAGAAACCAAGGCATAGTCAGCGACGGATTTAATGGGACTCAGGACACCTAGGGACCATCAATATACAGTACTGGCCATTAAAATTGCTACACCACGAAGGTGACGTGCTACAGACGCGAAATTTAACCGACAGGAAGAAGATGCTGTGACATTCAAATGATAAGCTTTTCAGAGCATTCACGCAAGGTTGGCGCCGGTGGCGACACCTACAACGTGTTGACATGAGGAAAGTTTCCAACCGATTTCTCATACACAAACAGCAGTTGACCGGCATTGCCTGGTGAAACGTTGTTGTGATGCCTCGTGTAAGGAGAACTGCGTCCCATCACGTTTCCGACTTTGATAAAGGTCGGATTGTAGCCTATGGCGATTGCGGTTTATCGTATCGCGACATTGCTGCTCGCGTGGGTCGAGATCCAATGACTGTTAGCAGAATATGGAATCGGTGGGTTCAGGAGGGCAATACGGAACGCCGTGCTGGATCCCAACGGCCTCGTATCACTAGCAGTCGAGATGACAGGCATCTTATCCGCATGGCTTAAACGGATTGTGCTGCCACGTCTCGATCCCTGAGTCAAAAGATGGGGACGTTTGCAAGACAACAACCATCTGCACGGACAGTTCCACGACGTTTGCAGCAACATGGACTATCAGCTCGAAGACCATGGCTGCGGTTACCCTTGACGCTGCATCACAAACAGGAGCGCCTGCGATGGTGTACTCAACGACCAACCTGGGCGCACGAATGGCAAAACATCATTTTTTCGGATGAATCCAAGTTCTGTTTACAGCATCATGATGGTCGCATCCGTGTTTGGCGTCATCGCGGTGAACGCACATTGGAAGCGTGTATTCTTCTTCGCCATACTGGCGTATCACCCGGCTTGATGGTATGGGGTGCCATTGATTACACGTCTCGGTCACCTCTTGTTCGCATTGACGGCACTTTGAGCAGTGGACGTTACATTTCAAATGTGTTACGACCCGTGGCTCTACCCTTCATTCGAGCCCTGTGAAACCCTACATTTCAGCAGGATAAGGCACGACCGCATGTTGAAGGTCCTGTACGGGCCTTTCTGGATGCAGAAAATGTTCGACTGCTGCCCTGCCCAGCACATTCTCCAGATCTCTCACCAATTCAAAACGTCTGGTCAATGGTGGCCGAGCAACTGGTTCGTAACAATACGCCAGTCACTACTCTTGATGAACTGTAGTATCGTGGTAAAATTGCATGGGCAGCTGTACCTGTACACGTCATCCAAGCTCTGTTTGACTCAATGCCGAGGCGTATCAAGGCCGTTATTGCGGCCAGAGGAGGTTGTTCTGGGTACTGATTTCTCAGGACCTATGCACCCAAATTGCGTGAAAATGTAATCATATGTCAGTTCTAGTATAATATATTTGTCCAATGAATACCCGTTTATCATTTGCATTTCTTCTTGGTGTAGCGGTTTTAATGGCCAGTAGTGTATATCGGTAGTATTGGAGCTGACATCCAAATTTGCGACGTTATCACCACTATAAAGGGTGACTGGTGCAACTGTGAGTAGAGTCTTGTGCAGAGACTTCATAAACCAAGTGGGAACTGCATATTGTATTATCTCAGATAAAGGACCTCAATATAAAGCTGAGGTATGGAAAAGAACACTAAGAAGGTATAAAATAAAGCCCATATTTATTAGCAGATTGCATCAGAGTTCGAACCCAACGGAGAGATCGATGAAAGACTTGGTTAATTTATGCAGACTTTACTGTGGAAAGAATCATGCTAGCTGGGATGTATTCCTTAAAGATTTTCAGGATGTAATAAACGAGCTGCCCCACAGTAGTTCATTGATGCCACCTATGATGGTTCTGAAGAATAGGGACCCTCCAGATAAAATTCGAGGACTGATCAATTTCCCACAAAGTACGCGCCGACAACGTAAAGTCATGGTGGAGGAGGCTTTCTGCAATATTCAGGTAGCTGGAGAGAAGCGCAAGGTGCGTGCGGACCAAAATGCGCACTAAGGGAATTTGCAGTTGGACAAAAAGTCTTAGTTAAGTCTTACAGGTTGTCCAATAAACAAACGAAGATATGTCGAAAGTTATTCAAGAGATACAGTAGCCCTGTACGTATAAAGAAGACTACCGCATCCAGATGCGGTTGAAATTGAGTCTGTGACATCAGGAAAATTTTTGGGACTCCACCATGTGAGCCATCTCAAGCCATTTATAGAATAAGTAGAAAGAATTAAAGTGAGCTTGTATGGCGAAAGTAAAGCATATTGTATATAGATAGCAATTAAGTTATTACAATGAAGGGATATGTAGATTTATCAATATTTTCTGTGCTATTATCATGTCAAAAGAGGTACTACAGTGCATAAAAGGGCAGGCTGCCGAGAGTGAGAAAACTGATTTGTGAAATGTTTAAAGATTATACACATTAGGGAAACACTAGACTTGGACAATCGGTCTGTATTTTTTTTTTTTTTTTTTTATGCAAGCCAAGACCATAAATATGAGCACATAAAATTTACGCAGGATGCTTCACAGAATTTTATATAATTGTATGATGTCCAATAAATAACCTCTAGAATAATTGACGTAACTACTTGTTTTGCATATTAATGGCTAAATGAAGCACGTGGACGACCACCTTGAAAAGATTAGGATACTTTAATGTTTCTTGCTCAAACTATGTCTTAGGGATGGATGAATGACAGGGAGCATGGGCCTCAAGTCAAAAGAAAGATGGGAACTGCCATTTTTGAAAGGGCATTAAAAAATTTGTAATATTTGTTAATTTTTTTTTTTTTGGTAACATGGGTTATTATGTCTGTTATTCTACATTCCAGCTGTCATGTCTCGAAAAATTGTTCCAAACATAAGGAGTAGACAGATTAAAATAAACGTGTAGTAAATAAATTTATGGCAGTAAGCTCATGAATGAACGCAGAATGACTGCAGAAGAACATGTCGTGATTCAATTATTCCTCTGCCCTCGTATTCTTATTAGTTCGCTTGTCCAGACAATTGATATATTATTTTGTACTGGATGAGGTAAGAATTACTCCATCCTAGTACAAAATAGTTCATTAGGTGGAGGTATATGTCCATAATGCTACTCCCGGCGGATGTAAAATGAATGTGCGCAACGGAAAATACTGAACGCGAAAATGAAGATTTGGCCCTATCTCACTACCCCCTGAAGCAGATCTTAAGGTCTCTTAACAGTGATGTTATCTCCTCCTTCTTGCTCTTTAACATATAAATTACAACAAAAACATAAATGAATGATTAAGGGAACTAGTAACTACAAAATGGTAATTGTTGTTTCTGCTTATACTTTTATTGTAGATTAAAACTCCTTTATATATTACAAATGTTTATATATTAGTGTCCAATGGACATAAGGAAAAAAATGATTCAAATGGCTCTGAGCACTATGGGACTCAACATCTGAGGTCATCAGTCCCCTAGAACTTAGAACTACGTAAACCTAACGAACCTAAGGACATCACACACATCCATGCCCGAGGTAGGATTCGAACCTGCGACCGTAGCGGTCGCGCGGTTCCAGACTGAAGGGCCTAGAGCCGCTCGCCACACCGGCCGGCGGACCTAAGGAGACACAAATGAATTTCCTAACTAATATTAGTGATCAATTGTCCAAATCTGCTCCTTTTTATGGCTACGCGACCTAATATAAATAACGTGAGGTGACTGACATCATCCACATGCCAAACACTAGAAGACACTACTTTCAAAGATGATCTACAGTGGTGTGCAACCGCAGAGGAAATAAAAGTTACGTGATCACAGCTGTTTAGCTTTGTAGCCCTAATAAGCCGAAGCAAAAAGCAATATCACCGTATGTACTGCGTCTGGTGCGACGGAGTGATGGTTCTCGTACACGTCTGCGACGATGGAGGAACTCCAGCCACAAAATATAAGTACAACTCATTCAAACACTAGGACGGCAGAAGACCTCTGACTAGTATAATCTAATATTGTTTTCTCCTCTCTGTGTTCTACAGACGAGAAACGTCCACAAGGACAGAGTTGAGATAACGGCTCAATGTGAGTACAGGCAGAACAAGTGCTCTCAGTCACTGAACGCTGCGCGCTCAATGACGACTCCCTACCTAGAGGCGGAGTCCAGAATCGTGTAAGTTCGCAAAGGTACAGTGCCTAACCGTTCTAACTATAAAATCTCCTGAGAGAAAAGACAGCTAGTCCGTCTGTACCAACAAAAGCTGATACTAAGCATCCGTCAAACATGGGCACTCAAAACGGAAGAGCTCTTTCTCTCCGCCGCTGGCTTCCCAGCAAAGCTCGGCTCCTCTCCCTCGTACCTGCAGAAGGCGAATCATATTCTCAAAACCACTGAATATTCCCACTCTCTACAGATTTTTCCAAATGCCAACAAGCAATATTTTAATGTTTTGTCGTCCAGCGCGGAAAGTTTGCGAGGAAATACCTATCCTCGTTAATTAGGAATACATGCAATGGTAAGCTACTCATAATAAAAATCCTTGGAAATAACCCAGTCTGTGTGATTTCCGAGGTAACGCTTCCTCGTTCCTTTCTGCTGCGTCCAAGATTTTCAGAGTTACCGAAGTATTATGCAGTTATCCTTCCGGCCCCACTACAACAGTGGCCGGCCGCTGCTGTATTGTGCTTCAGCGCTCAAGTTCCTCGATCATCCGTCTTGGCTATTTCCTGTGTAAGCAGGCTTTTTCACCCAGGACTTGAGCTACACCTGCCATTTCATTCCCACTGGCGTTTCAACCTATACTGAATGGTTCAAATGGCTCTGAGCACTATGGCACTTAACATCTGAGGTCAGCAGTCCCCTAGAACTTAGAACTACTTAAACCTAACTAACCTAAGGACATCACATACATCCATGCCCGCGGCAGGATTCGAACCTGCGACCGTAGCAGTCGCGCGGTTCCAGACTGAAGTGCCTAGAATGGCTCGGTCACCGCGGCCGGCCCAACCTCTACTAATAAAGGCAGTCATTCATTACGCTGTTTTGATACTAAAGACACTCCGTCTCCTTTCATGCAAGAAGCACTAACAACTATTTACAAGGTGTACAAGACATTGTCAGTCTTCTTTAAATATTCGTATATACAATGTACAACCTACCAAATGATACCTAATTCCGGTTGTAAATCACGGCAAAGTATGTATGGGTGCTTGTAAGGTGCGAAATTATAGCCACCTTACAATATTTTCACAAATATGATAGAGATAAAAACTGAAAGAGTAAATTGCTTTTTCAAATAGTAATTATTTTCCCTAATTTGCGTAATATTCTTCAAATCAGAAAGTATCTTGTACTACACCCTATATGAAGTAGCATATGGTCTTTCTTCCTCAGGGTTCAAGCAACCTCCACACCAAATTTCATCGAAATCGGTTCAGCAGGTTGCTCATAAAAACGTAAGACAGATTTACTTTTGCATTTATAATACTAGTATGGATGAAACTTTGAATTGCGATATTTTTTCCGATTTCGTTGAATATAGTATATAAGGTGCCCCAAACTATGCCCGAGCTACCTGTGAAAACAGGCAGACAGACAGACAGACAGACACACAGACATGTCAGTTTCAGTAAAACTATAAATTAGGATATTTTTTTCGGAATCATATTTTGATGGACTAAATGCTGTACGGCACCCCAAGTTAAGCTCAAGCTACCTGTGAAAACCGAACGAAAATTCGTCTGGTACTTTTTTATAAGGGTGTTGAGACAGACACACAGATAATCACGATATTTTACATATTTATTAGTAGTGTGGCTAACATAAATTCACTCTTCTCCATATTTAGTACACAAAGCAGTATCTATCGAAGACTGTCTTCCTTTATGTTTCTGATAGGTTAAATCATAGTTCAACTGCTCGCCTAGAATGGCTAGGTCAAAATCTTAAGAACCACCTGATGAGATGATTGTCTCCAAACACAAACATGGTTATGAGCTAACAATGTTAAGGAGGCCGAAGTGTCGAGATGCCAAGTCCTTCTGTAACCAGGATAAAGGCTGCTGGTGGGTCCGTGTGGCTCGAAAAGCTGGCGAACCCAGGCTGACTGGCTGACTGCAAGTGGCAGGTGACGGCTTGAATACCAGCAGGTGGATGAATTTGACAGTTTGATAGCTTGATACATGACACATTGGCATACTGACACATACAGTTGCAGACCATCAAACCCTTTGACACCCTCCGATTCCAGATGGCCCCCTATCAGGTACAAGAGTAGCATTATAGTGGCGAAAGAGCAGCAGTGTAGCCTGTCTGCAGGCGCCTGCTACTCCCGTCTTGGGCTCTGCCTGGACAGGCGTACTTTTATAATTCTCAGTAAAGGCAAGCGGATTCTGCCGAGGATTTCGTCGAACTGCGTGGTCGTAGAGGGGCCCTTTTCCATTTTATTCACGGCTGTGTCAAGATCACATCCCCTGTGATCACTACACAGGAAGCTACAAAATAGGGGAGCTGAAAAAGCGTAATCCCTCTTAGCTCCTTCGGATCACCTTCAAATTTGGTTGAATGGTTTTGAACGGTCCCTAGAGGTTCCAACTTGTACATTAGAGCAAAAATTGCGGTTGCCTTGCGCTCGAAACGGGCGCAATCGTCTTCGGTAATGACGCAGCCCCATAATATCCTTAGAGCAGAGTCAAAATGCCCAAGGATGTGGGCAGTGTCAAACGTTATGAAGAACGTCTTCCTGTTGCCCATTCACTGCGATCTGTCGTTTTCGATTGCGAAATGTGTGCGAATCAGAGCCACAGGGGAACGGGGGGGGGGGGGGGGCGGAGTGTTTCATTGACGTCCTTTGTGCCACTCCTTGCGGCCTGCTCGTGTCGATTCCGAGCGACAGTGTGTCTGGAATTAAACGGTCACCAGCTCACTGGGGCAATGAATGCCCAAATTCCAAAGAAAGATAATGGCAAAGGAAATTGTGAAAGTAATCACTGGCGTGGCAACACAAGGTTGCACACTTTGCCCCAACACAACAACTCACGCGAAAATAAATGAATCAGAAAGCGAATAACTGAAGCTGCACAAGTGCTGTATCTTTAGTTATTAGCTTCTGCCAGTGAAATTTTACGTTAGTTTAAGTGAGTGAAGTTACTACTGAAAATCTGTAAATTAGTTAAGCCTCTGTTATGTAACACAAGAACGGATAGTGAATTAGACAGCAAAATTTAGACTGAAACTGGTCATTAGCAAACAAAAAACTGGTAGTAAACAATCAGTCTTCATATTTTTACAACATTCATTGATTGCATGCAAAGGAAAGGTACCCTGCTTGGTAATAATGATGATAATGACAACACAGGTGCATTACAAGTTTTAACTAATGCACGTCATTATTCAAGAAAGTTAGCCATTAAAGTTTGTTAAAGAAATTCCATTGGGTAATGCTTGTATAATATTAGTTATACTCTATCAGTTAGGTCTTACGATGCTGTAGCTGTGCGGACGATGAAGAATGTAGCCAACGACAATGCTCAGCTGCTGCTGCTGCTGCATGTATGATGCAGAAGGTATGTTATCTAAATTTTCGATGTTACAAAATGTCTATCGTACACTATGTGAGGAAAAGTACCCGGACACCTGGCAGAAAAGAGTTAGAAGCTCGTGGGGCCCTCCATCGGTAATGCTGGAATTCAATATGGTGTTGGTCCACCCTTAGGCTCGATGACAGCTTCCACTCTCGCAGGCATACGTTCAATCAGGTGCTGGAAGGTTTTTTGGGGAATGGTAGCCCGTTCTTCACCGAGTGCTGCACTGAGGAGAGGTATCGATGTCGGTCGGTGAGGCCTGGCGCGAAGTCAGTGTTCCAAAACATCCCAAAGGTGTTCTATAGGATTCTATAGGACTCCGTGCAGACCAGTCCATTACAGGAATGTTATTGTAGTGTAACCACCACAGGCCGTGCATTATGAACAGGTGCTGGATAGTGTTGAAAGATCCAATCGCCATCCCCGAATTGCTCTTCAACAGTGGGAAGCAAGAAGGTGCTTAAAACGTCAGTGTAGGCGTGAGCTGTGATGGTGCCACACAAACAAGGAGTGTAAGCTCCCTCCATGAAAAACACGACCACACCATAACACCACCGCCTCCGAATTTTACTGTTGGCACTACATACACTGGCAGATGACGTTCACCGGGCATTCGCCATTCCCACACCCTGCCATAGGATCGCCACATTGTGGTTCGTGATTCGTCACTCCACACAACGTCTTTCCACCGTTCAATCGTCCAATGTTTACGCTCCTTACACCAAGCGACGCGTCGTCTGGCGTATACTGGCGTGATGTGTGGCTTATGAGCAGCCGCTCGACCATGAAATCCAAGTATCCTCGCCTCCCGCCTAACTTTCATGGTACTTGCAATGTATTCTGATGCAGTTTCAAATTCCTGTGTGATGGTCTGGATAGATGTCTGCTTATTACACATTTCGACCCCCTTCAAATGTCGGCGGTCTCTATCAGTCAACGGACGAGGTCGTCCTGTACGCTTTTGTGCTGTGCGTGTCCCTTCACGTTTCCACGTCACTATCACATCGGAAACAGTGGACCTATGGATGTTTAGGAGTGTGGAAATCTCGCTTACAGACGTATGACACAAGTGACACCCAATCACCTGACCACGTTCGACGTCCGTGAGTTCCGCGGAGCTCCCCATTCTGCTTTCTCACTATGTTGAATGACTGCTGAGGTCGCTGATATGGAGTTCCTGGCAGTAGGTGGCAGCACAATGCACCTAATATGAAAAACATGTGGTTTTGGGGGTGTCCGGATACTTTTGATCACGTAGTGTAAAAAGTGTTCACTCATTTTAGTGACTGCCTTTACTATGCGATAAGAAGGGGCGATTATTATTATATACACAGGGAGGCAAGACCATTAGACAGCACGAACTAGAATTCTGATTACTTAACAAGTTCACTACCAGACACGAACCACGCGAAGTGTGAACCAGATCCAAGTGCGTGTTACACTAAATCAAAGTGATACAGCGATCATAAATCTTTAAAGGCCTATTGTCGCCAAATTCTTTTCAAGAGGTAATTACTAGACAAGACTGGCGTGGTGACAGAACACAAGTGTGGACTAAATTGAGATTAGTGCTGCTTATTTCAGTGACATAGTTGACGCACGTTTTACTGATTGTTACTCATGCTGCATCTGCTTGATGTGTTGTCAGTGTTAAGACATGTGTAATAGACTAGAGAGTGAACTTTCAGTTAACTGTTCTATGTGATTCAAACGTTACAATATCATTTCAGTGATTCTTAGGTGTTAACATATTCAGTTCAAACGAAGTATTATTCGATGTCAGTGTCAGAGGTGGCGATTTATTGTACTTTGATTATGAGGACACTTCCGGTAATGGTTATTGTTGTAGAGAAAATTCCGGTGAGGGATGCTTGTACACCAATTTTTTCTTGATTGTGTGGATGCTCCTGAGGCATAGTGAATGCTACACACTCTTTATAACTGTTTACTTTTATATTGGTACCAATAATCGTTCCTATAAACATTAACGTAGTATGTGGCTGAGTGATGCCTTCCCTTTCTTGATAGTGTGGATGCTCCTGAGGCATAGTGAATGCTACACATTGTTGATAAATGTTTACTTTTATATCGCTACCAATAATCATTCCTATAAACCATAAGGTAGTGTGTGGCAGAGTAATGTCTTCCATATTTGTAACCCGATTCTCTTAGGCTTTACACCAGTGATATTTTACAATCAAATTAGATCAAAATAATAACGCAGTTTTAATTATTTCAGTTATACTTCTTTTTGCCAAACCCTAAAAAACGAGTAAATAACATGAGAGTGGGCAGTCTGTGATACAGATAACCCTACAGTAAGATACCATGTAAACTGAAAAAACGTATTCTGCACACCTGTTTCAATAACTTACATTTGTTTGTCTTCACGTATCATTCAACCACAACGCCAGATTTTGCCTAATCCTTCAATCTAAAGTTTCACTTTTGTCGCCCACTTTTCAGAAACCATTCAAATCAGTCTCTTCTCTAAAGCAAGTTATCCGAACATTAATCTGAACTTTTACATAAAAGATTAAAATAATATACTTCACAGTAGATTCATTGTACATGAGAATTTCTAAAAGACGTGTTCTGCTATTGATATTTCTTGTGTGAGTGGAAGTGAAGCCCATCATTTGGCGTACATAGAGACATACAGAGGTTAATTTAAGAGGAACCGAGTTGGAAGTGAAGTCCATCATTAGGTGTACATAGAGACATACAGAGGTTAATTTAAGAGGAACGGAGTTTCATGAAGAAATCCTCTCAACTGTCTTTGTGTTCATGTTCCATTATGCGACTTTAATATATGAAGCTAACCCTCTAGAATATTTTCTACGTTTCTCCCGCTCTTGTGCTATCTAAATCTGACGTTTGCTTCATTCAAGATGTAATTTCTGGAGCCTTTCTCAGAGTCGCAGAAACGAAATCTTTTTCAGTGCGTACAACTTCTCTCCCACTCTGCGCCCGCTATTTGCGTATCTAGCCTTCCTTCTACATCCCAAGACTTCATTAGCCTAAAGAAACAACTGCATTCATGTGGATGTCTAGACTGGAAATTCTAACAGTTTCTGTCGACATATCTTAAACACTTTTTACATTTCATTCCATTATTCATACACCATCTTGGGACCCGCCAAGAATGCGTAACGATTTCGCTTCTGCCGAGTGCTGCTAATATAGTGAAAATGCAGACACAGACTCATCTATACGACATACAAGCATGGAAGACACTCTTTCTGGAAGGGATAAATGAAAACAGTCAAGGAGAAAAATATTTGCATTCTCTAAGCGCAATCCTTCCAAAAGACGTATTCACACCGTGTCCCAACTTCTGCGATGAAAACTACGTAGGATGTAAACATCCTAAACTGAATACTATGAGGTAAACAACTAATGATATGAATCTAAAACAAAAGCAAAAACTAAACTCTGCGATCAGATCCATAGGAACACACGGGGACAACAGGCCGCAGTGTCATCCTCTGCCATATGGCGTCATTTGGATCCGTTGTACAGGAGCTTGATAATGGAAGCAAGACCTAAAACATATGAAAACACTTTCATAGGATTTTTCGACCTTGATAAAAGCATTCGAGAATGTAAAGTAGTGCAAGATGTTCGAAATTCTCAGAAAAATTGGTTGAAACTATAGGGAAAGACGGGTAATATAGTGCAAGAACCAAGAAGTAACAGGAACAATGGAAAACCAAGAATGATGAGATCACATTAAACATGGTGTGAGATAGGGTTGCAGTCTTCCGTCCATACTGTAGCATCTACGTGGTGTTTTAGAAGTGATGGTCAATATTCAGGGATATGATAGGAATGATCATTCAAAACAAAAAACTCAGGTTAACATGGGCTCTAAAACGGATACCTTAAGAGCTATGAGCAACTCTTGATCTTAGATTCTGTGAAACAATTCTCTTCTACCTCAAGTTCTTTTTTTTCATATTTTGGGAAGTGGTAGTATGGGCCAAAACAAGAAAAAAATGCCCAGTAAACAAGTGCTCTAAAACGCGTACCTTGAAAGTTATGAGCACTTGTTCATTGGAAGAGTTGTTTCAAAGTAGGTATGCATTTTAAAGCACATGTTTAGTGGACTTTTTTTCAGTTTTGGTCCATACTACAACTTCCCAAAATATGATGAGAAAAGAGTTTGCAGTAGAAGATAATTGTTTCACAGTGTCGAATATCAAGAACCGCTCATAGCCCTTAAGGTATGCGTTTCAGAGCCCATTTTTACTTGACTTTTTTGTTTCGTATGAGCATTGCTGTCATATCCCTCAATATTGACCATTACTTTTGAAACACCCTGTATACACAGAAGAAGCGATGATAGAAAGAAAAGAAAGTTTCAAGATTGGAATTAAAATTCAGAGTAAAATAATACCAGTGATAAGATTTGGTGATGACATTGCTATCCTCAGTGAAAGTGAGTAAGAATTACAGGGCATGATGGAACAAATTAATAGTCTATTAAGCCCAAAACTGGGACTGAGAGTAAATCGAATGAAGTCGACAGTAATGAGGAGTAGGAGAAGTGGAATTAGTGAGTTACTTAACGTCAAAATTTGGGAGAACGTAGAAAGCGAATCCTGATAACTTGGTAGCCAAATAACAAATGATGGACCAATCAAGGACATAAAAAGCAGATTTGCAAGGTCAAAGAAGGCCTTCCTGCCCAAAAGAAACCTACTAGTATAAAACAACGGCTTTGATCTCAGGAAGAAATTTCTGAGGATATAGAGGAAAGATGCCTACATAAAACACACTTACTTAAACGCATGTTAAAGACCAAAAAGTTTAATGCAGCTGTATTTTTATCATAGTAATAATATCCTGCACTACATAAATTTACCATGGATTTATCACAGCTGCAATAATAAACGGACTTCCAATGTAATTATTAAATCTTCACAGACAGCCATTTCATAGAAGTGAGGTAAAAGTTTCCTGATATGAGATAGTAAATACATTTTTATTAGTGAATAAAATGATTTTTGAACATACACGTTTTACATCTTCATTGATTGCTGTTTTCCTTCATGCTTTTCACACTATTTATCCTTATTTTTACGACATTGTGGGCATGCAAAATTGTCTCCTCCGACACCGCAATCTTCACGGACACAGTGATAATATTTCGTGCACTGCACCCATTTTGTCCCGTGTTTGTCATCAGAAGAGCGTCCTGTACAGAACAGGCGCTCCGCGTCATCGTCATCTATGCTGTCTGGATGACTACTGTCATCAGGGTAGGCATAGGATGCAGAGTCACTAGACGATTCTTCCGCTTTACGTTTTGATGATTTTCCATTTTCCCAATAGACTTTTGGCTGCTTTATTCTTAGTTTCGGCTGATGACTCCCTCTGTGCAGTTTCTTGTAAGGAGATGATGTTATCAACTCAGCAGGGGGGGACGCGGTATTACTTGAATAGCCATATCTCCAGATGGCTTTACGATCTGTGGAAGAAGCCAGCTATCTGTATTGCTGACTGCATCGCTGTGACTAGTTTCATTTTCGGCCTCACTTCCTTGAAGAGCGTCAGCATGGCGAGGAATTGAAAAATCATGCTCCCTAAAGGTGTTTCTGTTGTGCCCGATGAGACACGGTTTTCTTAAGGAATTCACAAACGCTTCTATTGCTGCTAATCGGTTGTAAGCTGCCACAAATAACCTGGCTCTTAATGATGGCGTTAGAACACCACTTTCTTACTTGGCAGCCATGTTCCTAGCTCTCGGGAAGAGTAGGTTTTCAAGCGCCTAATAAAAGCCATAAATTTCATCAGAAATAGCCCTCAAAACACTTCAACTTTTACGGTTTTATTTGTTGCACTATTTTTTAAAAGCACTGTGAGCCAAGCACTTTGGTGTTTTGGGGAATAATGATTATCTTATGAACAAAATGGTCCCCTTACAGAAAGGCCCAGAAAAACTTACAAAGTTCCCACTCACAGGGCTATTCACTGTAATACCTGTTTATGATAATTCAATAAAATGAACGCAGATGTTCTCGTTTAATTAGAATAAATGATAAAATATCGTATCTTATGATATCAGTATTAATTATATATAAAAACTGTGAGAAAACGAGGTCCTCTATTATGCGATAGATGTCTTAATATAAGTCAAGATCATATACTTGCATCCCTATGCTATCACATATTAGAGATCTCGCCATCTTGCACGGTCATGTAAACAACGTACTTTGGAAAACGAACTTGACAGTCAATAATTAGTTCTAAGTTCTAGGGGACTGATGACCTCAGAAGTTAAGTCCCATAGCACTCAGAGCCATTTGAACCATTTTTGAGAGATACACGTAGAAAACACTGACAAGTAGAAGCGTCAGGATGGTAGGGCTTGTGTCGAGACATCAGCAACTAACTTCCATTGTATTAATTTTAGCTGTAGAGGGTGAAAACTGTAGGAGAGGACAGAGGTAGGAATCTAGCCAACGACACGCGGAGTGGCCGTGCGGTTAGAGGTGCCATGTCACTGACTGCGCTGTCCCTCCCGCCGGAGGTTCGAGTCCTCCCTCAGGCACGGGTGTGTGTGTTGTTCTTATTATAAGTTAGTTTAAATTGTATGTAAGTCTAGGGACCGATGACCTCAGCAGTTTGGTCGCTGAGAAATTCACACACATTTGAACAGTTGAACAATGTAGGCAACAACTGATTGAGGACGTTGAGTGTATGACCTACTGTGAGATGGAGAAATTGCCACAGGAGAGGAATTCGTGGCGAACCCCGTCATACCCTTTAGAAGACCGACGACTCAAAAAACAAAAATGAAATAAAGGTGCATGGGGTCAGCAAACTGCTCTTCGAGCTGTTGTCGGCTTTCCAGACATTTGGAGCCGCTACTTCTCATTCAAGTGGCTCCCCAATATACATCACGAGGTTGAGTGCTCCCTGTTACAGTCTGACCACCAAGTAGACGTACTGTGAATTTTACCTGGGTCCTCTGCATGGCAAGAAGTGATCACAACGCAGCTACGAGGACAGACGAAAAAACTAATGATTACATGTTAAAATTTTTTGTTGGTGTAAACAACTTAAGCCTTATTGCGACAACTTAAGTTTAATAAGATGTTGGAAGTGATGACAGCCAATCTCAATGCAGGCACTGCAAAGTTTGAGGGGTATTTACAAAGTTTTAGTTACCACAATAAACCCAGAAGTAAAACTTCAAAAAAAAAACAAGATAAGATATGAAGCATTTATTTCAATAACCAGTATCGGTAAGACTACGTTACCATCTATGGATCTGCAATGTATAGAACCAGCTTGATAGAGAATAGGTTTACAAGTATAACTATGTGCAAAATTAATTGTCCATACACTGAGAAAAGTAACGCACCTTATGCTCTGCTGATTCTGGGGATCTCATCCATCTGTGCTATGTATCGTGTCGTATCACAAATATGTGTATGAAAATCATTAAAATTACTTGGTGTCTGCATGTCAGATTTAAAATAAACTATATGTACAAACATAACGATTGTATGCAAAATACAAGTGCACAGGCTCACACAACTGCTGGCTACAGACTAACATGCAGAGATAACACGACAAATATTCCACATGCCCACCAGGTGGCACTGTGGCAGAACGATTTGGAATCGATTTGTGTAGAGCAAAGACACAAATATACAACACACAGTAACTATTACTATGCTAATTGAAAAAAAAGCTTACAAAAAGCTGTATTTGTATACAAAGTATAATCCGCTTCTGAAACTATAGTGATCTTAAAACAACAAGTTTCAATAAAACTTTTTATGGAGTTTTTAAGACTCTATTCTATTGACACGTAAAATTGGTTTATGTAATAATTTCATGATGTAACGCAGTAAGCAATCAAGCCAAATATTCTTCGTACTCTATAAAACATATCGATAAACTGGGCTTCAATTTATAAAATTTGTGTTTGGAACAGCAAACTCAGAACCCAGACACCAAAGTGCAGAACAGACAAGTTGTGTGGGAACAGTCTCAGCCCGCCAAACCAAGCTGCTATGCAGGGCAGCCTACATGTCAGGGAGAAGAAATGGATTTCTGGACCGTGACATGTATGCTGCCCTGCATGACTGGTATGGTGTGTTGGAGTAGTATCAGCCTGCTTTATCAACCTGCTTTGCATGGCGACCTGTACATCAGGGGCAAGTAAATGAGTATCAAGCCCCTGATATGTAGCTGCCCTAAATGTAGTATCAGTCTTCTTTGTTGAACTCTATTGCATGGGCTACACATGTCAGTCAGTATGACTGGGCACATAGGGGGGATGGGGAGATGGATAGAGGCGGGGAGGGATAGAGTGATGGAGTTAATGGATTGAGAGGGGGGTGAAGAGAGAAATGTGTGAGGTTGAAGCAGAGGGAAAGGTGGAGTTGGAAAGAGACAGGGGGAGGAGGATATGGTCAGAGGGAGGGGTGGAGGAAATTACAAAAGAGAAGGAAGGAGGAGATGGAGACAGAGAGAGTGACGAGGAGGAGATAGATAGAGGTGGAAGATAAGGTGGGCAGAGAGACGAATCATTAGACACAGAGAGGGAGAAATGTTTTCAATACATGTGCCGAACTCATACACAGGCAAAACCGCAGGGAAAGACCAGTACAGTGCTAAAGGAGAGGTAATAGTCGTTCCAAACAAGCTTGCACTGGAATCAATAAGGCCCTCACTGACAGAAAATCTGCTGCTGATATTGGTTCAAGCATAAGGGCAACAGCGTGTGAAGTCAATCAGACAATTCAGAAAAAACATATGGGTAATAAAAGGAAGGATTAGACGTCGGTTCCAGTTTGCCAGTGCTTTGCCGGAACAGTCTGAGAACATCCACGCAAGGAAGGAGCACAGTTTTCAGAGACAAACTCAGCAGGCGAGAACCCAAAAGGATTTTCTGAGGGCAAGGTGGTGCAAAGTCTCTGTTTTCGAGAGAATATGGCAAAATTGAAATGAAACTGCAAGTTCACTATGTCCAGTCACAACTAATTTTGATTTCCAACATGCTTTTCGGAAGTTTAAAACTCCATCAGATGGATCCACAACAGTTAACACAAACTACTTGTATAGTCCATATCTTAGTGATCTACATAAATCTGCCTGTAGGTGGAGGTTTAAACTTCCGCAACCGAGAGTGGAAATCAAAACAAATTGTGACACGTACAGTAATCTTGTAGTTTCAACGATTTTAATGTATATCATCGTGAAGCTTAACCTAAAATGTGCACATTTAAAATGACAAAATTCGTCTTCTAAATCTACATCGATACTCCGCAAGCCACCGTAAGGTACGTGGCGGAGGGTATCCTGTACCACTGAATGAGATTTTCACTCTGCAGCGAAGTGTGCGCTGATATGAAACTTCCTGGCAGATTAAAACTGTGTGCCGGACCGAGACTCGAAAGCGGGACGAGTTCGAGCCTCGGTCCGGCACACAGTTTAATCTGCCAGGAAGTTTCACCCTGTACCACTACTTCTCATTTGCTCTCCTGCTCCTCCTAGTTTCTCGTATCATATATTCATGGTACTTACGCACGATGTATGTTGACGGCAGCAGAATCGTTCGGTAGTCAGCTTCAAATGCCGATTCTCTAAATTTTCTCAATAGTGTTTCTCGAAGGGAACGCCACCTTCCCTCCAAAGATTCCAATTTGAGTTCCTGAAGCATCCCCATAACACATACTTTTTTTCCAACCTACCGGTCACAAATCTAGCAGCCTGCCTCTGAATTGCTTCGATGCCTTCCTCCAATCCGACCTGGTACGGATCCCAAACACTCGAGCAGTACTCAAGAATAGGTCGGACCAGCGTCCAATATGCGGTCTCCTTACAGGTGAACCACTCTTTCCTAGAATTCTGCCAATAAACCGAAGTCGACCATTTCCCTTTCCGTACCACAGTTTTCACATGCTCGTTCCACCCAATATCGCTTTGGAACGTTATGCACAGATATTTAAACGACTTGACTGTGTCAAGCTGAACACTAGTAATATTGTATCCAAACATTACAGGTTTGTTGTTCCTACTCATCCGCATTAACTTACATTTTTCCACATTTACCGCTAGCTGCCATTAATCACACCAAGTGTAAATTTTGTCAAAGTCGTCTTGCATCTTCCTACAGTCACTCATCTTTGACACCTTACTGTACACCACGGCATCATCAGCAAACAACCGCAGATTGCTGCCCATCCTGTCCACCAAATCATTTATGTGTACAGAGAACAACAGCGGTCCTATCACACTTCCCTGGGGCACTCCTGACGATACCCTTGTCTTTTATGAACACTCGGTGTCGGGGACAACATACTGGGTTCTAAGCATGCTTGCCCAAGGCCGAAGAGCCACGAAACAAGAAAAACAGAAAAGGATGTTGAGCACTGGGGTCTGAAGTGAATTCGACATTCTAACTCATCCAAAAGGTGTGCTGTTGGTTTGAAATAGGGACTCTGGGCAGACGAGTCCATTTGAGAAATGCTGTTGTCCCCAAACCATTGCCTCATAGATGCTGATTTAAGACAGTGTGCTCTGTAAAGCTGATACAAAAAGTCATCATTTCCGAACTGTTCCTCTACTGCACGCCGTACACAATGCCGTCACATGTGTTCAAATCCTTCCGCATTTAGAGGTTTCTTAAGCACAATAACGGGACCACACCCCAACCACGGAGAACATTCCAGTATCGTAATACTATCTCCTTTTTCATTCACTCTTGGCTCTGTACATGATGGTAGGAGAGATTCTCCAAGCATTCCCCTTCCATCGGGTTGCTGCAGTGCATAGCGTGACTGGTGACTTCAAATCACTCGTTTCCAGTGATCCGCTGTTCAGTGAAATCGCTCTTTACACCTCCTCTTGTGTCGCTCAGTATCGACTACAGAAATATTTGGCCTATGAGGAGCTCATCGGCCATTGTACTCTCTGTGCACACTCGTTCTAGCTGGCCCGCTGGTAGCGTTTCGGAACACAAAGAGTGATTTCTTCTGGTGAATTATTGCGATATTTTACAAGAAAATCATAGAATAACAATAATCATAATAATAATCTTCGAACATCATCTTCAAAATCTGGAAAAATATTTTTATCACATTTTTTATTTTCAATTCGAAATAATTTCTAGTTACACATTTGCATAATTGAATATAAATAAAACATTATTTTACTATTTGTTTGTTCATAAATAAAAAGCCGCAAGTTTTCGATTTATAAAGAATGACAGTGGATTGGGTAGGACACTTATTTGAACGTATTTAGAAGTGAATCAACGAAAAAACGTACCACAGACCAGTTGCGTTACAGTTTCCACTTCACAATCGCGTCAGTAACAATGGGCTCGGGGAGTTTTAGAAGGATTGAAATGTCCTTGATGATCTTGTTACTAAGGTGACATCCGATGACTAGTGAACGTTCGAAGTCACTGAACTCTACTGATGATCGGTTCTGCAGTTAGTGCTTCTCTACTGACAACACGATAACACGCCCCTTACACCCCTCCTCCTTTTATGCTGGCGTGTCCGCCTCTAATGACATCTGGAGGTCACTTCTGTATTGCACAGGAGTGCTCAGATACTTTTCATCAGATAGCGCCAATTAACATGCGAGGTTATGCGTTGGATACAGTTGAAGGGTGCCTTAACATGATAAGGAAAGTTCAGTGATCTATTCACATTAAATCCTTCTTTTCTGTTTTTGTGGTATCACAAAATTCCCTGTTATCACGGCTCGGAAAAGTAAAAATTAAGAGCACAGTATCTGTTTGATTCTTATTAACTTGTCCAAACTTGCTTGAGAAAATAAATTCGCGTATTTCCTTTTGGCCAGCATTCAGCAAACCCGACACGCCTTTGGAACAGTGCTACCACACGTTTTATGTTTCATGTAAAAAAAATAATCCGTATTAATTCTGCCCATATGCCTTATAGCGTCAGATACTTCATACATTTTTAATCGTCGATCGTCCATTTTTTGCTTGTTTTTGTCTATGGTTACAATTCTATAATCTAATCGATGTGGATCACCTTCAAGACAAGGTCACGTTTAAATCTAGTTGTTTTTTTCCTGACGCCAGAAAGTGTAGAAGTAGGTTTTTTTAAGTAAACCGCCATTTGACTGTCTATTGCTTTATTTATTTTTGTGCTATCTTTATTTCGGCTTTTATGTCATTATCAAGTACAATAAGTTGTTGGATCATTGTTATGTCATATCTGTTAAGCTAGTCCTGCTTACAGAATATAGTAATACTCCAGCCAAATATCGATTTACTCTTTTCAAAAATGTTGCATGACTGTGGCTGGACACATCGACAACTTTTTTTGTACGAATAGGCTCTGTGAAATTTACTCGAATTTGCTTCCTCGACAAACAAAAAGTTTTTGAGCATACGGTATTCCAGTTCATCCACTTGGACAAAACACCGCAACTAGTATTACATATGAGAAAAGATTAAGAAACCTGTTTCGCTGATTATACTCACACTGGTTTCACACATTGTTTAGCATGCATCAGAATTAAAAAACTAGAAAGTCACAAGTACCAACGCTATTCCTTCACCAGGGAGAGAATTTTTTTTCTTTTCTTCTTATAAGCAGAAAACGCAGTGCGAGGAGACGAGCGGGGAACTGTGTAGCAGTAAATCTAGAACTTTATTCATCTTCTATTCACAGGAAAATAAAGGAGTTTTAAAATTTTGTACTTCGCTGGAGCAGCAACCGTAGGATGAAAGCTTCTTTTACAAGTAATAAAAAGCTATTCAGCTGCAAAAAGGAAGGTTTATTAAAACCTCCTTAACATGGTTTTTACGTTTATAAAAACGTCTTCTTCGGAAGGAAAGGCAGATAATTGGGTTACATGTTATGGTATAGGTACGTTAACTTAAAATACAGCCGAAAGGCGACAGCCAAATATAAAATGCACTAGCTCTGCATTAATGAGGAAATACCAAAAAACAACAACCACGTTGTGCATGTTTTGATTATTATGGTGGCCAAATTTTATATTTGATAGACGGTTTCCACCTTTCTGCAGAAAAAAAGTAGAGGAGGAGGAATACGTTGTTTGTATAACAATGATTTTTTTAAAAAAATGGTAACAACTCCTTTGCGATACTAAGTCAAGAAATGAAAGAGAGTCACAAACTTAACTAAGGCACTGGTACATACTACCTTATAAATGATAGAGCACAGCAATCATTTATAAATCAGATCACAGTCTCTGAGTGCACAGGCGTTCATAATGGAAGGTAACCTGACATACAACTTTTCTACACACCTAGCTTGTTTGTCAAGCATTTTCTCCATCGGTAAACCGTTGTGTCGAAATCGTCATAAAAGGAATAGAGGTCCATGACTAGGAGCCACTTAACAATAGCCTCATGAACTGCAGTGCCACTTCTGCAGATGCGACCGGTCACGTTCCTCTGTAATCGTCCGAAGAGTAAATCGCTTTGTGCTGGATCTTCTCTGTAAGGAGGATGTTCCAAGACAGTCCATCGAGAATTGCGGGTCGTGTCACGCTTAATCGAGTTCATGTGTGATCGGGAGATGTCGTGCTGCAGCAGAACGCCTCTAGAATACAGTCCCGGTCGCTCCCTTCAAATCGCCTTCTGCAGTGATTCAAGATGGCACAGGATCTGGATCTGGCAACATCCACCTCTCGCCGTGAGTGAGGAAACCACCCAGTAGCACACCCAGCAACTCCCAAACGACTATGGCCACATATATATATATATATATATATATATATATATATATATATATATATATATATATATATACATGCTTTTGTTTTTAACTTCTCACGGGAAGGCGAAATGGTGAGGGGTGGGGTGGGGGTTCCGTGACGCTCATTCTTTCTTCGTCTAAGACGTCACGTGTCACATGATGCATCCACGTTTCTTCTCCTGTGGCGATTCGATGCGGAAATGGAACATCCACCGCCTTATACCGCATTATGTGCTGGAGAGACAACCCCGTTTGCTTGACTTTACTCTCGGAGAATTGCCGAGCTACCCATTAACAACACGGTCTCTAGTTTGTTGTGCACGATATCCACCACACTGCCAGTGGAGACGCTAAGCTTGTGTAAAGCGTACCTCAGGTTAATTCGGCGATCGGCGTGAATCGACCATTCGAGAGGGCACACGTTGTCTCAGGTGGATGTGGCTGACCGCCCTGACCTTACCTAAACACCTGTTCCGCTTCTGTAAAATTCTTGGCACCAAAACCGCGACCGTTTTCATGACATTACATTCGTTTCGTAAACTTCCAGTTGATGGCGATAAACTGGAAATGGTGACGTTCTCCTATAACCTACTCAGCTATGAACTTAGATTTTATGAATGAAATCTTTCTATTGATGGTCAGTGTATTGTTCTGGGACCAGATTTTTTTTAAAATGGTGTGATTCATCAACGTTTTAGAACATGTTTAAAACGAATGCTATTTTATTATTTCGTTTCTCGTCGAAGAAGGACAACGCCAAGATAACTGATTACTTCTCCCTTTCTTCATCCTTCTCAAAGACTCTTTCATTTTCTCAGAATGAGGTCATTAACTCTCGTTTGACCGTTTGACAACAGCTTTTTTTTTTCTCGTCCTGAAAACCTTCGAATTTCTTGATTTTTGGTCCGAATTTGTATTTGTTGAGTAAGATCTTCTGTTTAGTCTCCATTTATTCTTAGTGCCTATTTGTCTTGCTTCGCCATCCACTTTCTCTGTCTGCGAAGAATGTGTGGTTCTTCTTTGTTCACTTGTCTTCCTCAATTCGCTACAGATGTCCATGCAGTCAAGGGCGCCCACACATGGGGGCCCCCAGGGGGCTCGCCACTCTTTGGTGGTTCGTGCTTGACTACCACAGGGGCCCATCCTTTGCAGCATTTTTTTCCCTTCCGTACTGCATGTCTATCCTCTTGCCATTCTTTTTCCCCTCCCTTGGGGAACATGTCTGGCATGTTACTGGGAAAGTTCTGCATTGTCTGTCGCTGACGTAAGAACAGTCTCACCACTGTTTCTCGATCCCTTTTCCTGTCTTTGTTTCTCTTCTCCTCTCGTTCCTCCACTTTGGCGCTTGAGGTTTCTCTTTTTCTTCTTCCTCCCTATGCGCTCCTGAAGGTCGGCCTACACGTCAGATGCATAACAGATGACTGGGTAACACATAATTGCCAGCCCCAGGTCGACAGGTAGGGTTCTCATACCCCCTGGTACATGCCAGGCACAGGGAGGGGTGATTGCCTGATCTGCAACCTTCCAACATTTCCGATTGTTCCCTCTGTCAGGTGTTCGGGAGGTGTGACCTGAAGTGTGAACAATCACCTAAGGCGGGTGCACCCCCTTGTGTAGGGGGCCCCTAGTAGGAAGGGACGTGCCATTGGAGACACTGGCAATCATGCGGGATTTTCTCGCAATGAGTCTGTCATCTTCGCAATGTGTCTACAAAACGTAAACGTAATGAGGTTAATGATTCAACGACCCTTCCTGCTGCACCACAGTTACTCGTATCTCATGTACTGATGACAGTCAGTCCTTCGCCACAGTGAATCCCCTTATTATTCAGAAAGGTGTTGATGTAATTGCCGGCCCATTGAAAACCTGCTCTCGTTTACAGAATGGCTCTTTACTTTCGGAGACTACTTCTGATTCTCAAACACAACAACTGCTTGCTGCCTCGCTTCTCCACTGCTACACTGTTCGTGCTGAGGCCGATAGAACTTTGAATTCTTCCCACAGTGTTATTTACACTAGGCTGCTCTACAGTCTAGCCGGGACCAAAATCCAATCTTACCTCTCTGACCAGGATGTCATTGCCGTCAATAGTGTAATCAGAATGGTGGATTCCTCCTTAGTGCTAACCAGCACTCTTTTTCTCACTTCTGATAGAGTGGTGCTTCTGTCCAAGGTCAAAGCAGGCTATGAAATTATCATAGTCTGGCTGTACATTCCGAGCCCGATGCGCTGCTACCAGTGTCATCGTTTCAACCACACTGAAACATCTTGCCGACACCCAGCCAAATGTGTAACCTGTGGTAAGGATGTGCACGAGGGCGATTGTCTGCCTCCTTACCCCACTGTATCAACTGCAATGGCGGCCATGTCGCCTCCTCTCTGGGTTGTCGCGTGTGTCTTGCTGAGCAGTCTGTCCAAGAGATCCGGGTAAAGGAAAAAGTGCCTTACCCAGTCGCTCGCACACATTTGAACATTTTTTTTTTTTTTTTGGTCCTCCCATGTGTCTTACCTGGCAGCCCGCTGTAGCGATCCTCAATGTCCTACGTGTCCTCAATGGTACTTCCTCGATTTGTACCAATCCCTTATTCGTGCAAAACTCGACTATGGGTGCTGTTTTTTATGCGTCTGCACGTCCATCCCTCTTACGCTGTCTCAACGCTATCCACCATCGTGGCATCCGTTTGGTCACTGGCGCTTTTTACACTAGCCCAGTTGTGGGTCTGTATCCTGAAGCTGCTGAAACACCATTGTTCTACCGCCATGACTTTCTCCTCAGCAGGTATGCATGCCGTTTGTCTGCTATGAGTGGCCACCCGTCCTATGCCTCCTTCTTTGATGATTCCTTTTATCGCCAGTATGGGGCGCATCCCTCTTTTCTGTTACCTCCTGGAGTCCGCTTTCGGCACTTGCTATGGCGGCTTAACTTCACACAACCTGCAACTTTCCCGGTGGGTCTCAATCCTTCACACCATTGGTTCGTGAAGTGGCCCATGTTAACCTTGACCTTCATTCGATTCGTAAGGACACTGCTCCAGCCGCGGTATATCGCCTTCAGTTTCACGACCTTCGCATGGAAATTCGCGATAGTACCTTTGTATATACTGATGGCCTCGGACTGACTGTGGGGTCGGGTGTACCTTTGTCATTGGCACCCGTGTCTTTGGCTTCCGGCACACTACTCAGTATTTAGAGCCGAGCTCTTCGCCCTGTATTAGGCCACAGAATACATCCGGCGACACAGTCTTTCCAGTTGTGTCCTACACAGTCTTTCCAATTGCGTCCTCTGCTCAGACTCACTCGGCGCCCTTCAGAGTCCCTTAGTGCAGCGGGTCCAGGAAAACTGTCACTTGCTCACTCTTGGTGGAGCCAGTGTGGTGTTTCTGTGTGTTACTGGTCACGTCGGTCTGCCCGGAAACGAGGCTGCTGACGCTGCTGCCAATGCTGCAGTCCTCGTACCTCAGTCCGCTAGTTCCTGTATTCCCTCCGATGATCTCTGTGTTGCCGTCTGTCAGGAGGTGGTGTCCCTTTGGCATCGCCAATAGTACTCCCTGAACGGGAATAAGCTCCGGCTTATTAAGCCTCTCCCAGCGACTTAGCCGTCCTCCTCTCGGCCCTCTCGCCCGGAAGAGGTCAATTTAACTAGGCTGCTTATTGGGCACTGCATTTTTAGCCATCGTCATTTAATAATAGCGCTACCCCACCACTTTGTACACATTGCGCCCAGGTTTTAACTGTCCACCACTTCCTGACGGAATGCGCGCTTTTTAACTGTTTGCGTTCCCGCTTGGGTTTGCCGTCTGAGTTATCGGCCGTTTTAGCAAATGGCACGCGGGCTGTCGGCCGCTTTTTAATTTTTATCCGCCAAAACAATATGGCGAAGGCCTGGACCTCCGTTTCTGTATGGTGTCTTTTTTAGCCCTTTCTCCACGTGCCTGTTTTTAGCTGTCTTCTCTTATGTCAATTGGGACTGACGTATAGGCGTTTTTTTAAGTCCTCTCTGTCTTCGTGTTCTATAATTTTGACTTGGGAGCGTATGACCCCAGTTGTTGTTTGCTTTAGCAAAACGAAAACCAACACACGGGGGCAATGTGTGCCCCCCTCCCCCACCCCCACCCCCTTCTATATACGACACCGGATTCGAATTTGTGAGGACATTCGTAGATATCCGTGTCCGGCCATCCAGGATTAGATTTCCTGCGCTTTCCCCAAATCGCTTAAGGCAAACACCATACAGTTCCTCTGATAAGGACACAGCCAATTTCTTGCCACGTCCTTCTCCAATCCGAGCTTGTGCTTCATCTCCAATGATCTCGTTTTCGACTGGCGGTAAATCGAGATATCCTTTCGTTCATTTCATGTGGGCCTTTGATGTCGGCCATCTGCTTGTTGCAACGCGTGCCAGAATTCCCTCTAAAATGAATCCCGAAAATCTTGAAAGACATGGCATCAAAAATTCGGAAAGATGTGTGCTTATAACACGAATTTTCTCGTATGGTCAGCAGCCTCGTGGGCGAATGATTGTTATGGAATTGGACGGATCATGGGCGTCCAGTTGTGAGCCTTGCACGATTACCGTATTTGATTCCCCCTTGGTACACAAAAGGGTCAGAGCAATTTTGCAGAAACAACGAAAATAGCATGCCAAATTTAAACGAATGCGAAATCTCCAAGATTGGCGATCTTTTACAGAAGCTCGAAATTTCGGGCGGACTTCAATGCGAGATGCTTATAGTAGTTTCCACTACGAAACTTTTTCCCGAAACGTGGCATAAAATACAAAAGATATTGGTTGTATGTAAAGTACACCAGCGGAAACACACAGTCAATGCCTGCTCTGCACGACAGCTTCAAATGCAAATGGCTCTAAGCACTAAGGGACTTAACATCTGAGTCATCATTCCCCTAGACTTGGAACTACACTACTGGCCATTAAAACTGCTACACCACGAAGATGACGTGCACAGACGCGAAATTTAACCGACAGGAAGAAGATACTGTGATAAACAAATGATTAGCTTTTCAGAGCATTCATACAAGGTTGGCGCCGGTGGCGACACATACAACGTGCTGACATGAGGAAAGTTTCCATCCGATTTCTCATACACAAACAGCAGTTGACCGGCGTTGCCTGGTGAAACGTTGTTGTGGTGCCTTGTGTAAGGAGGAGAAATGCGTAAAATCACGTTTCCGACTTTGCTAAAGGTCGGATTGTAGACTATAGCGATTTCGGTTTATCGTATTGCGACACTGCACTGCTGCTCGCTTTGGTCGAGATCCAATGACTGTTTGCAGAATATGGAACCGGTGGGTTCAGGAGGGTAATACGGAACGCCGTGCTGGATCCCAATGGCCTCGTATCACTAACAGTCGAGATGACAGGCATCTTATCTGCATGGCTGTAACGGATCGCGCAGCCACGTCTCGATCCCTGACTCAACAGACTGGGACGTTTGCAAGACAACAACCATCTGCACGAACAGTTCGGCGACATTTGCAGCAGCATGGACAATCAGCTCGGAGACCATGTCTGTGGTTACCCTTGACGCTGCATCTCAGACAGGAGCGCCTGCGATGGTGTACTCAACGACGAACCTGGGTGCACGAATGGCAAAACGTCATTTTTTCGGATGAATCCAGGTTCTGTTTACAGCATCATGATGGTCGCATCAGTGTTTGGCGACATCGCGGTGAACGCACATTGGAAGCGTGTATTCGTCATCACCATACTGGCGTATCACCCGGCGTGATGGTATGGGGTGCCATTGATTACACGTCTCGCTCACCTCTTGTTCGTATTGACGGCACTTTGAACAGTGGACGTTACATTTCAGATGTGTTACGACCCGTGGCTCTACTCTTCATTCGATCCCTGCGAAACCCTACACTTCAGTAGGATAATGCACGGCCGCACGTTGCAGGTCCTGTACGAGCCTTTCGGGATACAGAAAATGTTCGACTGCTGCTCTGATCAGCACATTCTCCAGATCTCTCACCAATTCAAAACGTCTGGTCAATGGTGGCCGAGCAATTGGCTCTTCACAATACGACAGTCACTACTCTTGATGAACTGTGGTATCGTGTTGAAGCTGCATGGGCAGCTGTGCCAGTACACGCCATCCAAGCTCTGTTTGACTCAATGCCCAGGCGTATCAAGGCCGTTATTACGGCCAGAGGAGGTTGTTCTCGGCACTGATTTTTCGGGATCTATGCACCCAAACTGCGTGAAAATGTAATCACATGTCAGTTCTACTATAATATATTTGTCCAATGAATACCCGTTTATCATCTGCATTTCTTCTTGGTGTAGCAATTTTAATGGCCAGTAGTGTACTTAAACCTAACTAACCTAAGTACATCATACACATCCATGCCCGAGGCAGGAACCTGCGACCGTAGCAGCAGCGCCGTTCCGGACTGAAGGGCCCAGAACCGTTCGGCTACATCGGCCGGCTCACGATAGTAATGGAGATACTATCAGAGACTGGGCTGCCAAAGCAAAGTTACTAAACACAGCCTTCCGAAATTCCTTCACTAAAGAAGACGAAGTAAACATCCATAATCCAAATCAAGAACAACTGTAACATAAGTAACTTAGAAGTAGATATTGTCGGAGAAGTATAGCAAGTTAAATCACTTGATAAAAGGAAGTCTTCCGGTCCAGACTGTATACCAGTTAGGTTCCTTTCAGAGTATGCTGATGCAGTAGCTCCATACTTAACGATCATACACAACCGCTCGCTCGACGAAAGATCCGCACCCAAAAAATTGAAAGTTGCACAAGTCACAGCAATATTCAAGAAAGGTAGTAGGAGAAACCCATTAAATTACAGCAGCAGTATTTTGGAACATATATTGTTTTCGAACATTATGAATTACCGCGAAGGAAACTGTATATTGACCCACAGTCAACACGGATTTAGAAAACGTCGTTTTTGTGGAACACAACTAGCTCTTTACTCACACTAAGTGTTGAGTGCTACTGACGAGGGATTTAAAACTGATTCCGTATTTCTAGATTTCGAGCAGGCTTTTGACATTGTATCTCACAAGCGCATGTAGCGAAATTGCTTGCTTATGGAATATCGTCTCAGTTGTGTGACTGGATTCGTCATCTGTATGGTGCGAAAATTGGCAGTCGCCCTTAAATAATGAAAAGTGGACGATCATCTGCGTGAGTGCTAAATGGAATCCGTTAAACTTTGGTTACGTGATAAATCAGGCAAATGTAAAGAACGTAAATTCAACTAAACACCTAGGAACTACAATTAAGAACAATTTAAATTTGAAAGAACACATAGAAAATGTTGTAGGAAAGGCAAACTAAAGACTGCGTTTTATTGGTAGAATACTTCAAAAAGGTAACAGATCTACTAAAAAACTACCTACGCTACACTTTGTCCTCTTTTGGAGTTCTTCTCCGAGGTGTGGGATCCTTACCAGATAGGATTAACGGAGTACATCGAGAAAGTTCAAAGAAAAGCAGCACGTTTTGTATTATCGCGAAATAGGGGACTGAGTGTCATTGACATGTTACACGATTTGGGATGGACACTATTAAAACAAAGGTGTTTTTCGTTGCAGTGGAATCTTCCCGCGAAATTTCAGTCACCAACTTCCTCCTTCGAATGTGAAAATATTTTGTTGAAGCCGACCTACATAGGGAGGAACGATCATCATAATAAAATGAGGGAAATCAGAGCTGGCACGGAAAGATACAGGTCTTCTTTTTTTCCGCGCGCTGTTCGAGAGTGCAATAATACAGAATTATGAAGCAGGATCGATGAACCCTCTGCCAGCCATCTAAATGTGATTTCAGGGTATCCATACACATGTTGATTATAGCATCGGGAGCCACAGAACGTATCACTTTGAAAAGGGCCCAGCGATTAGGGGAAGGTCAACTTATGCGAATCGTGGTGGCCGCTACGCTGAGTCCTTTAGACAGCAGGAAACAGCCTGTGAGAGGATAAGTGGCAAGATTAGATTAGTTATTGTTCCATATATCATGAATACGACACTTCGTAATGATGTGGAACGTGTCAGGTTAATAAAAGGTGTCAATACAAGATATTACATTACACAAAATATTACATAACACTTACTATTTTTTAATATTTTTTTGGGTGGTGTTGGGGAAATTACCCACATACTATATCCAAAAATTCATCTAATGAGTAGAAGGAGTTGGCATTCAGAAATTCTTTTAATTTCCTTTTAAATGCTATATGGCTACCTGTCAGACTTTTGATGCTGTTAGGTAAGTGACCAAAGACTTTGGTGGCACCATAATTTACCCCCTTCTGAGCCAAAGTTAGATTTAACCTTGCGTAGTGAAGATCATCCTTTCTCCTAGTGTTGTAGCCATGTACACTGCTATTACTTTTGTATTCGTTCGAATTGCTAATAACAAATTTCATAAATGAATATATATATATATATATATATATATATATATATATATATATATATATATATATATATATTCTGAATCTACAGTGAAGATCCCTAGCTCTTTAAATAAGTGTCTGCAGGATGATCTTGGATGAGCTCCAGCAATTATTCTGATTACACGCTTTTGTGCAATGACACTCTTTTACTAAATGATGAGTTTCCCCAGAATATGCCATACGAAAGCAGAGAATGAAAATAGGCGAGGTAAGCTAATTTACTGAGATGTATATCGCCAAAATTTGCAATGACCCTTATAGCATAAGTAGCTGAACTCAAACGTTTCAGCAGATCTTCACTGTGTTTTTTCCAGTTCAAACCCTCATCACTGCATACACCTAGAAATTTTGAATATTCTACCTTAGCTACCGAATTCTGATGGAAGTCTATATTTATTAATGGTGTCATTCCATTTACTGTGTGGAACTGTATATACTATGTTTTGTCAACGTTTAATGAGAGCCCATTTGCAGAGGCATTTAATGATTCAGTTAATTCTTGTCTGATTGGTGTGATAGCTATACTTGTATCATCGGCAAGAAGTACCAGCTTTGCATCTTCGTGAATATGGAATGGCAAGTCATTAATATATATTAAGAACAGCAGAGGACCCAAGACCGAAAGAAACGCCGTATGGAAATACTTTTGGAAATGCGTATCAACGAAGGTACACCCACTTGACAGTGGAGATAAATGATCTTTGACAGCGACCGCGGGGATTTGGTTTGCCAACGTTAAGTAAGCCAGCCGACCGTCTGGGACATTCTCCACGACAGCTGCCACTATCCGCATCGCTCACAACACGTGCAGGCCTCAGCAGCGACAGTTCTGTCGCTCATACGTCGCAGAGGTCACCACTGTGCTGGGACTACCGTCATCCGTAGTATTCACAGACGAGACTACCTTAAAGTGAGACGGTATTGTCAACCTTCACAACAGCCACCTTTTTTGTACGTCCTTCCTTTGTCAATCAATTGAAGTTCTTTTTCCGTTACGCCAAGTTTCTTAAAGTTTTCTTGTCTAACTTCTGTGATAACCCTTTTTAGAGATACTATTCCTCCACAACTGGACTGCCTACTGTGGTATTCACCATCGCAGTATCTATAGCTTTAGAGAACTTCAAACTAAGTCACCTGTGGGCTGCAGAGAATCGCTACGGTATGGCTTCAACAAACCATCAGACCGGTTCAGCCTCAGTATATCTGCGAGGACTACTGGCGACCATCCGAGGTTCCAGTCACCCTTCCACAAAGTTTCACAACCAAGGCGTATGTACACTATTCATGGGTGACCCTGCCTCCGCTGCTGGAGGACGTGACTTTGGGTGGAACGGAGGATAACGTGGCTACTGCCTGATGGTGGAGCTACCTGAGTGTGGAGCTAGAAAACTGGTACAGACAGAACATTCCCTCTTGACTGTTGTGTTCTCTTGCGTGCTTTCCATCACTCAAAACTACAATGACAAAGATCTTTTATCTCCACCTTCAAGTGGGTGTGCCTCCCTTGAAATGCATTTCCGACCATTCACATTCCTTATTCACTCAGACATCGCTCCCTGCAATTTGTCCCCATTCAGGAAAATCACCGTATGTAGATAAACACAGAAGTAACGAAATGACGGAAGCCCGTACCCGCCATAGCTGAGCCGTAGCTGTGTCCGGCTTTTCGAAAAGCGAGCCAGGCGGAGTGCTTTCGCTTCGCGTCTAGTGTTTGCGGTGGCGCTGTCGGTTTGACGCGCTGTTTGGATCGCTACCGCACTCTGGCGGGAGGTGCAGCAAGTGTACGGTCGCGTGACGATCGTGGAGTACGTACTGGGGACCGAGAGAGATGGTGGCGCGAGCGGGGCTCTGTTTTTGGGGGTCGTCAACTGCGCGCCACGTGCTTTGGCCTACCTCTTGGATGTCAGGGGCTAGGTCTGCCTTACCCGCATGTACGTGGCTTATGAAGCTTAGAAGCCGTGGTGCAGGAGATCAGCACATGGGACCGTACGTCTTCTTATCGGCCTTTGAAACAACAGGCAGCGGTTGGCTCTGACGAGCATTTGGAAGTGCGACGTGTTCTCGGCGCCGGGGTGGAGTGTGAGAAGTTGAGTGCTGTTTTTATGTAACAGAGTTATATATATATATATATATATATATATATATATATATATATATATATATATATATATATATGAGAAGGTTTTAAAGTTCTAGTGAAGTATGCGAGTTTCTTCACCAGTGGTTTTGTTGGGGTCGTTCCACCGCAGTTTTCCTTTGCCTGTCCGCGGTAATGTGGTAATTGCTTCTTGGTCGAGCTGTTTCCATTCACACCTCGATTGGGTGATTTAGGGTCGGTGTCGCGGGTCTCTGTGGTTCGGAGTCTGTGTAGGCACCACCCTTGCTACATCTTCTGGTTTTGAGTAACTCGGGGAGGTGGCGGCTTGTAATGGAAGCTTTGGGGCTGATCTGCTATGGCCCTGTAGACCACCAGTAACTATTCCGCCTAGTGGGATTTGGGCCCCTTTACACGTGTCACTCCCTCACCGAGCTAAGGAAAATTTGTTTTCGGAACTGCCTTTAATGCGAAGGTTTGTGTGCTGGCTTATTCACATTTATCTTGTAACAAATATAAGTTATGTAACTGGCGAGAGACAACTATTTTTGCTTAGTACAAGCTATCTACTTAAAGATTTTTGGAATTGTTCCCTTATTGATATAACAAGTTTAAAATCTTCCTATTGTTAACGTCAATATCCTTTACATAGAGCTATTTTTAAAAAGGTTTTTGTTACTGTTGTCTTATATATATATATAAGATAAAATCTCATTATTGGCAAGTTGTTAATGTCATACCTGGTAATGTCCTTTTCATAATGAAAATTGTCAAGCTATTTGAAATTGTTTTGAAATTATTTTTTTTCTTTAAAGAAATGCCAGACTTAAAATTTTTTATTGAGAAACTGTAAAGTAAAAAGGTATCTTTAGCAGTTTGTGCTATTTCACCAGCACCTCCTGGCCCCTACTTCTACGATAACGTTTTAGAGTAACATGTGTACTTGAGTTGTTGTTTGTGAACCGCCGTCCGCAGCTCGTGGTCGTGCGGTAGCGTTCTCGCTTCCCACAACCCGGGTTCCCGGGTTCGATTCCCGGCGGGGTCAGGGATTTTCTCTGCCTCGTGATGACTGGGTGTTGTGTGATGTCCTTAGGTTAGTTAGGTTTGAGTAGTTCTAAGTGCTAGGGGACTGATGACCGTAGATCTTTAGTCCCATAGTGCTCAGAGCCATTTGAACCAATTTTGTGAACCGCCCTAATTGACGGTTCAATAGCAGAAAGTCGAGACGTTCAACGATAGTTGCAGTGGCGTTGTCTCCACAAAAATTGACTGGTACGTATCTGAATATACACCGAGATGACAGTCATGGGATATATCCTAATATTGCGTCGGATCCTATTTTGACCAGCGTAGTGCAGCAAGTCGACGTAGCATGGACTCAACAAGTCGTTGGAAGTCGCCTACAGAAATATTGAGCCGTATAGCCTCCATAGCCGTCCATAATTGCGAAAATGTTGCCGGTGCAGGACTTTGTGCACGAAGTTACCTCTCGATTACGTCCAATAAATGTTCGATGGGATTCATGTCGGGCGATCAGGGTAGCCAAATCATTCATTCAAACTGTCCAGAAAATTCTTCAAACAAATTGCGAACAACTGTAGCCCCGTGACATGACGCACTATCATCCGTAAATATCCTATCGTTGTTTGCTAACATGAAGTCCATGAACGGCTGCAGATGGTCTGCAAGTGTCCGAACGTAACCATTTCCACTCAATGATCGGTTTTGTTGGACCAGAGGACCCAGGTCATTCCATTAAAAAAAAAAAAAAAAAAAAAAAAAAACACCATCATGAAGTCATCACCACCTTGCACAGTAACTTGTTGACAGCTTGGATCTTGGAATACAGAATTCCCTAACGATTTCCGAAATGGAATGTCCTATGCGTCTAGCTCCAACTACCAATCAGCGTTAAAAATCTATTAATTCCCGACGTGATGGCGTAGTCGTGTAGGAAAGCTTTACACATGAATCTCATCAGTACTGTGTACGCGACACTATCGCCACCTGTATATCGCTATCCCAGTGTGAGTTCCTGTTAAAAACGACACTAGATCCGTCCCCACATTAAGCTTTCAAAGAGAGTCATGTACAAAGTCATGTACAACAACTCAGAAAATCGTCTTCCCTCGTCGTTTTGCGCTCAGCGTATTTGACTGCTTCACACATGACGCTGATTCCTAGCATCGCCAAAAATGGTCGAAAAATACAGGAAGGTGATTCACACAATATGAGAGAACAGAAAAGTCTACTAGTATCAAACATAGGCCTTAATTTGAGGAAGAAATTTCTGAGAATGTACGTTTTCATCACAGCAGCATTGTATGGTAGTGACACATGGACTGTAAAAAGATCGGAACAGAAGAGAATCCAAGCATGTGTGACGTGGTGCTACAGAATAATGTTGAAAATTAGGTACAATTAGAAGGTGAGAAATAAGGCGTTCCCACAGAATCTGGAAAATATTCACTACATGAAGAAAACAATGAGAATGGAGACTTACTATGCCAATTCGCAGCAAGGAATAATATGATTATTAAAAGTACCTGCTTTCCACCAAAAGGATCCATCTGGGTACTTGGAAGTCTGCAGCCAATGGAGTAGTCAATCAGATTGACCATATTTTAGTGATTGCACGCCACTCCACATCAGTTACGGATGTACGAAGCTGTAGAGGACCAAACTGTAATTCAGACCACTTTGTGATGAAATCAGTCTTGGGAGAGAAACTGTCACTAACAAATGGCAACAGAATGGGAAAGATGATGAAATGGAATACAGACAAACTGACTATCCCTGATGAAGTAAAAAAATATCAAGTAACACTAAGCAGAAAGTTGAGCAATGAAGAGACCACAGTAGGAGTAGAAGAAAGGTGGAACAGGTTTGAAAAAGCCATTAAGGATGCTGCAGAGGAAATAATAGGCATAAGAAGGAACAGAAGAACCCAGGAATGGTTTGATGAAGGTTGCAGGTCAGCAATAGAGGAAAAGAACAGGGCAAGAACAAAAGTGCTCCAGAGAGAAACCAGAAATAATGTGGAACAATATAGAGAATTAAGGGGAAGAGCTAACAGACTGTGCAAGAGAAAGAAAAGAGAGTGGAATAAGAAGAAATTTCAAGAACCAGAAGAACTAAAGGAACAGAGTGAAATAAGAAAGTTCTGTCATGCCATAGGCAAAATGAAGAATAGATTCCAACCAAAAACAATGGCCTGTTCCAGTAAAGATAGGAAAATGATAAGGGAGGAAGAACAGATTGTGGGAAGATGGGTAGAGTATTTCAAAGATACACTAAGCACCAGCCTAGAAGATGAAGAGACAGCCGCACAAGAGGGAAGAGTGGAGCCGGAAGTAGACAATGAAACCAATGAGGCAAGAAAGCCAATACTACAAGAGGTCTCCCAGGCTGTGCACAAGTCAAAAAACAATCGTGCCCCTGGGGAAGACAGCATAATTGCTGAATTAATAAAAATTGGTGGTGAGGTTGTAATAAAGGAACTGCATACATTAATATCAGATATATGGGAAACAAAAACTATGCCAGATAACTGGAAAATTGGAATAATAGTCCCCATTTATAAGAAAGGGGACAGAACACCACGTGAAAACTATAGAGGTATAACACTCCTAAGTACAGCTTATAAAATCTTCACAAGTATATTAAACGAAAGGATACAGAAGTGTGCAGAAGGCGTACTAGGGGAATACCAGTGTGGCTTTCGACCAGGCAGAGGAACAACTGATCAAATATTTGTGATAAGACAAATGATGGAAAAGTTCTATGATTATGATGTAGATCTGCATTTCCTATTCATCGATTTCAAACAAGCCTTTGAAAGCATAAATTGGCAAGAACTATACAGAGTACTGAAAGAAGTTGGTATATGTGCTAAATTAATAAGATTAATCAGAATGACAATGACAGAGACAAAGCAAAAGTAGAGGTCCTTAGCAGAACAAGTGAAAGCTTTGACTTTAATAAAAGTGTGAAGCAAGGGGATAGTTTCTCCACTGTCCTATTCAATATAGCCCTGCATAGTGTGGTAAATAAAATAAACAAAAGAGGCACCATATTTATGAAAACTAGCCAGATATGTGCATACGCTGATGACATTGCTATAGTAGGAAGAAATACCAGTACACTCCTAGAAACATACCGGGCAATGGAAACAGAAGCTTTAAAAATTGGCCTCATAGTAAACGAAAACAAAACAAAATATATGGTAATGTCACAATCTGAGGCCAGAAGAACCCCTAAAAACCTAAACATCAATGGGAAATGCTTCAATGGAGCGTCCTCTTTTAACTACTTGGGAGCCCTAATAACAAATTTTAACTTTATTGGAAAGGCTATAAGGGAAAAAATACAAGCAGGGAACAGAGCTTACTTTGCAAATATGCAGCTTTTCAAAAATAGCCTTGTTACAAGAAAAACTAAACTGCTAATATATAATTTCCTAGTCCGCCCAGTTATCACACACGGCTCAGAGGTATGGACGTTGACAGAACACGATAAAAATACACTAAGAAGCATTGAGCGGTAGATACTACGCAAAATCTATGGGCCAATAAGGGAGGAAGAAGGCTGGAGAATACGCTACAGTGCCGAATTACAAGAGTTGATACAAGGCATGGACATAGCAAAATTTGTGAAATCACAGCGAATACGATGGCTAGGACACTTGGAGAGAATGGCAGAGGATAGAATTCCAAAGAAAATGATGAAAGGTATGATCCATTCACTTAGTCCGCCCAGTTATCACATACGGCTCACAGGTATGGACGTTGACAGAACACGATAAAAATACACTAAGAAGCATTGAGCGGTAGATACTACGCAAAATCTATGGGCCAATAAGGGAGGAAGAAGGCTGGAGAATACGCTACAGCGCCGAATTACAAGAGTTGATACAAGGCATGGACATAGCAAAATTTGTGAAATCACAGCGAATACGATGGCTAGGACACTTGGAGAGAATGGCAGAGGATAGAATTCCAAAGAAAATGATGAAAGGTATGATCCATTCACTTAGGCGAAAAGGAAGACCTAGAAGAGGATGGATCGACGAGGTAATAATGGATATCACCAATATGGGAGTCCGAGGGTGGAAAAAAGCAGCAAATATCAGAGAAGTGTGGAGGAAGATTGTTGAAGAAGCCAAGACTCACCAAGGGATGTAGCGCTACTGAAGAAGAAGAAGAAGAAGAAGAAGAAGAAGGTGAGAAATAAGACGCTCCCACAGAATCAGAGATAAAAAGAATATATGGAAAATACTGACAAGAACAAGGGACAGGATGATAGGACATGTGTTATATCAGGGGATAACTTACAAGGTACTAGAGGGAGGTGTAAGGGGTAAAAACTGTAGAGGGAAACAGATAATTGCAATACGTCCAGCAAAAAATTGAGGACATGAAGACAGAATTGCAGAATAATTGAGCACTTAGGTTGCAACTGCTAATCTCAGATGAAAAGGTTGGTGCAGGAGAGAAATCCTTGGAGGGTCGTATGAAACCAGCCGAAAGACTCATGAGTGAAAAAACTGACAAGTTGTGAAAAAGCTACGACAAAGTTTTTGAATTGATTTTCCGTACAAAAACACCATAAATTTTAAGTAATTTTATCTAACAGTTAGCTTCAAAATTTCCATAAATGGCAAAAAAGCACATTCGTGGGAAACGGTGGTTAAAGTTTCAAAAACATTTAATAATGTCCCAAACTGTTATATGAATTAGTGGGTATACAGAGTGACAATTAATGAAGTATATGAAAAAAACGTAAATTTGTTACCAACTGCGACGTGCTCACACGTTACTCAACATGTAAACGTCACTACAGATATTCGGATTTAGGTTATGACATGTGCGATATGCCTGTTACTATTGGCGATGATGTGGCACAGACGAATAGCGAAATTCTGCATGACCCGTTGAAGTGTCGGAAAATCGATGCTGTCGATGACCTCTCGAATGGCTGTTTTCAGCTGAGCAATGAGTTTGGGATTATTGCTGTACACGTTGTCTTTAATATAGCGCCACAAAAATAAGTCCCACGTGTTCATATCCGGAGAATATGGCGGCCAATCGAGGCCCATGCCAGTGGTCTCTGGGTACCCGAGAGCCAGAATGCGGTCCCCAGAGTGCTCCTCCTGGACACCAAACTCTCCGCTGCTTCGAAGGGGTCGAGCTCCGTCTTGCATGAACCAAATCTTGTCGAAATAAGGGTCACTTTGGATCATGGAGATGAAATCATCTTCCAAAACCTTCACGTACCGTTCGGTAGTCACCGTACTGCCACGGAATATCGCACCGATTATTCCGTGGCTGGACACTGCACACCACACAGTCCCCCCTTGAGGATGAAGAGACTTCTCGATCGCTAAATGGGGATTCTCAACCCACCAAATGCGACAATTTTGCTTGTCGACGAACCCATACAAATGAAAGTAGGCCTCGTCGTTAAACCAATCCATGCATGCGCAGGAATCGTGCAGTTTGAACGTTCTAACGCAAACCGTTCAGAATTTATAACTATTTATTTCACATAGTTCAATAATTGTCACCATGTATATCTTACAACTATGGTTCTTTTAGCAGCTTTCATGCGTGGTCTTGTTTGCCTCACCAAACACTTCTGTTTCCTCTCGAAATCCCTCTTCCCCCTGCCGGCCTCGGTGGTCTCGTGGTTCTAGGCGCGCAGTCCGGAACCGCGGGACTGCTACGGTCGCAGGTTCGAATCCTGCCTCGGGCATGGATGTGTGTGATGTCCTTAGGTTAGTTAGGTTTAAGTAGTTCTAAGTTCTAGGGGACTGATGACCACAGAAGTTAAGTCCCATAGTGCTCAGAGCCATTTGAGCCTCTTCCCCTGTTTTTCGGAGAACGACATAACATTGATCATAAGGCTTAATAACGTTTCTTTTTCTCTCTAAACTGTACGGTGTAATACTAGGGGACTCCGATAAATAAGTTACATACTGTTATGGCAGGACAGGTAACTTTTAATGAATGCTGCTCTATACTTCAAAGTGACACAAGCACGAGCCACTGTGTTTCAACATGGTCGACAAGCATCTGTACACAACGGTCGGAACCTACCAATGGTTCAGTTCCTCGACGATAGAAATCCGCTCCCTGCTCCCGGAGCCATTCGAGGAGCGCTGTGTAAACGTCCTCACCGTTGGAAAATCTCTTTCTCCTCGGATGTTCTTTCAGTTTATCGTAAAGCTGGACTCCCACGGTTCAACCAGATCTGGACTGTATGGTGGGTGCTTCAAAACTCCCCATCGTTGAAAGAAATTTTGAATTGTGCTTGCCGCGTGAGGGGTTTCATAGACGTATAGGAGAACTTCCTTTTTGCTTGATTTTGCGCGCCTCTTATTCTTTTTAGTCGTAAACGTTGTGCCTCTATGCAAGTGATGAGGGAGTGAGCACTGCTTACTGAGATGCTCATCTGCCTACCAGTGTCCACGATAGTCTCACTGCTGTAGTTGTTGTTGTGGTCTTCAGTCCAGAGACTGGTTTGATGCATCTCTCCTTGCTACTCTATCCTGTGCAAGCTTCTTCATCTCCCAGTACCAAATGCAATCTACATCCTTATGAATCTGTTAAGTGTATTCATCTCTTGGTCTCCCTCTACGATTTTTACCCACCACGCTGCCCTCCAATACTAAATTGGTGATCCCTTGATGCCTCAGAACATGCCCTACCAACCGATCCCTTCTTCTAGTCAAGTTGTGACACAAATTTCTCTTCTGTCCATCTAATCTTCAGCATTCTTCTGTAGCACCACATTTCGAAAGCTTCTGTTCTCTTCTCTTCTTGTTCAAACTATTTATCGTCCATGTTTCACTTCCATACATGGCTACATTCCATACAAATACTTTCAGAAACGACTCCCTGACACTTAAATCTATACTCGATGTTAACAAATTTCTCTTCTTCAGAAACACTTTCCTTGCCATTGCCAGTCTACATTTTATATCCTCTCTACTTCGACCATCATCAGTTATTTTTCTTCCAAATTAGCAAAACTCATTTACTACTTTCAGCGTCTCATTTCCTAATCTAATTCCCGCAGCATCTCCCGATTTAATTCAACTACATTCCATTATCCTCATTTTGCTTTTGTTGATGTTCATCTTATATCCTCCTTTCAAGACACTGTCCACTCCGTTCAGCTGCTCTTCCAGGTCCTTTGCTGTCTCTGACAGAAGTACAATGTCATCGGCGAACCTCAAAGTTTTTATTTCTTCTCCATGGATTTTAATTCCTACCCCGAATTTTTCTTTTGTTTCCTTTACTGCTTGCTCAATATACAGATTAAATAACATCGGGGATAGGCTACAACCCTGTCTCACTCCCTTCCCAACCACTGCTTCCCTTTCATGCCCCTCGACACTTATAACTGCCATCTGGTTTCTGTACAAACTGTAAATAGCCTTTCACTCCCTGTATTTTATTCCTGCCACCTTCAGAATTTGAAAGAAAGTATTCCAGTCAGCACTGTCAAAAGCTTTTCTACACATGCTAGAAATCACTGCTATTGTTGAGAATCAGTTCCTCGACTGTTTGGACATTGTTGTCTCCGGTCGATATCGGTGGCCTTCCTTCCCGATCAGCATCAACTCCGTCTGTGCGGCCCTGGCCAAATTTTGTGCACACTTTTACTATGACTGGACCCGGCGTTTCCTTCGGCCCAAAGACCGCCAGAATGTCCCGGAGAGCCTGCGAGCAATTTAAACGTTTCGCCCGTAAGAATAGCAGTGTCCTGCGTACATCATCAGTTTTGGAGTACGTTTCCGGTTGCCGCGCCATTTCACTCGCGCAGTATGATGCAACTGTTATCGTAGCCCAGCAAAACTCTGTCCAGAATGTGGACTCTCTTCTGACTAGGTGCCACTCTCATTGTGCAGCGCTGGACGACATGTCTGATGTCCCTACGTACACTCTCTACAAATTTTGAACTAAGTGCCTGTTATAAGGTACCAGACACTTGAAGGAAATACAATAGAGGCCAATGTTCAGAGCGTCTTTGTGCACATATGCTCAAACTAACAAAAGCTGACATGGCGTTACAAGGCCAATTTTCAGTCGTCTATCTGTTGCTGAGTTACTGAAGAAATGTCTTCATGACCATACACAGAATCAAAATGAACAGGTGAAGTATCACAGCCGCCTTATCAACGAACACTGTGCCTTGCATCTCTCCTCGATCTTAACGCTCTCATCTTAACAACTTGGCAGAAACACCCGTTCCCTCAGAACAAAATCTTTTTTTTTGGTCCCAGTCCATCGTTCAACCACTTTCTCGAAGACTCCAGAATAATGTTCCCATTATATTAGAGAATTGAGTAACATCTCCAGCTTCTAAGGAGAGTTAATGACATATCAAAAAAATGTTCAAATGTGTGTGAAATCTTATGAGACTTAACTGCTAAGGTCATCAGTCCCTAAGCTTACACACTGCCTAAACATAATTATCCTAAGGGCAAACACACACACCCATGCCCGAGGGAGGACTCGAATCTCCACCGGGACCAGCTGCGCAGTCCATGACTGCAGCGCCTCTGACCGCTCGGCTAATCCCGCGCGGCGAAATGAGATACCTACCAAAGTGACAATAAGGAATGCCATTGTCCCTGTACGCACTCGTTACCCGTGTACATCCTTCTTTCCAACCATATCTCCCTCTTTTTCCCAGTATTCTTAGTTGGTGCAGTCTCTTTAAATTTTCTTTCCCCAGAACTATCTGTATCAGGAAACTTCTATGTTATACACCCATAAATATTTTATATATCTGCCACTATCATTATTATTATTAATATCACTATTATTAGTACTATTATCACTATTCCTAGCAGCAGCTACACTAGTACAAGTACTGCCAGTACCAACTTCATTAGTTCATAGTCGTTGTTACCCACTCACATTGCAACTTCAGAAAATCAGATCATTTTAATACTACTTGTCATACAAAATTGTTATGTCTTAGGAAACTATTGTGAAAAAGGTACTCTATGTGTGAAACCATGGCCGATTTAAGGAAGAATCTGATGGCCCTAATCAGAAGAGGTTACATAAATAAATGAAATTTAAAAAATGAAGAAGACAATGTGGTTTGGATCTATGTGCACCAGATGTCAGCGTTCATGTTTCCTCACACAGAGCCTCACTAGTGTTAGTGGTATTGTTCTCATTACCACAAGGAACTGTCACTGTCTTTTAACTTATGAACCTTCCTAGAAGTGTCTTCATTTTAAAAACTCGTTTACTGAACGGCGACAAATTTTCAGTGAAGTGCCAATACAGTTCACAAATTAACAACAAGAATTTTACCATTGCTCTTGAGACTCGCAGCCGGAAGCGAAACCAGTTGCTTATAGAATCATTTTATCCAACTGTTGTAATATGTTTCACAGATGTATTATATTATGTGAAATTACTGAAAAGTTTCAATGACAGACATTTTCAAAGACATGTCGAGACAAATCAATGTCAGCATATTATTAGGAACAGAATTCATTGTACTTAGAATTAAGCTAAATACGAAATATATGTGTCGTTATATGAACGAAAGTCTCTAATATTACAGTATACAAACCAAAAGGCAGACTTTCCTCATTTTCATGGTGTATGTCCCCTTGAGCAGAAGAGGAGGCAGCCCTGTGTCATACATCGGCTGTAGTTCCATGGATCTTGGGCATATGGACCATCTGGTTTCACGTGGAAGGTATCATACTTCTGTGAAACAAGGATACTATCAGCAAGCGTCGATAATAAGCAGCCAAGGTCCATCTCGTGCCCACTGCAGTAGGGATTTGCCCCCTTCACATTATTAACAGATTCCTCGAAGTTAGTTAACTTCTTAATCTGCCTACTTGGAATTGTTAATGCGGTATGGTTTTCGGTGTACTTAGTGTAGCCACTCGTTCCGCCACTAACTACCAATATCTTCTCAAGCGTTGACAAGATATCTGAAATCTTACCGAGAAGCAGACTCTAGTCGGAGCTGCGGGAACCGCAGCCTTTGGGAGTTAGTTCATTTGCTGAGAAACCAGCGCTTAAGCGGATGTAAACTGTAATTCCAATAAGCCCGCAATCCCGGCGCAGCCGTTGCGACCGAATCTTCTAGTGGTGGAAAGCACACCCAAAAGCACTTCCCATTTATTTCCGAAAGTCCAACACTTACAGACTTTTCTGAACATTGCTAAAGAACGAGCTTAAATAAAGATAAACTTTCTGAAAAAATAGGAAGTCGTCTAATAATTGTATAACAGTTGTGATTTCATTTATACTCCTCAAATTTAGTATCTTGAGTTTTATGTAGTACTCTGAACTGGCTAAGACGAAGCTTGTTTAAATTCTCCCACTAGAAAACTTCTGTGTCGTTACCTTGTATTGCCTACCACCCAAGTACATTTGCTAATCCGCCTTCTGTACGTTTTTGGAAACGTTGTGTGTTATTAGAGGAAAACGTTTATGTACACTTTCACAGATTAGATTAGATTAGATTAATACTTGTTCCATAGATCATGAACACGACACTTCGTAATGATGTGGAACGTGTCAGGTTAATAAAAGGTGTCTATACAAGATATTACATTACCCAAAATATTACATGATACTTAATTTTTTTTGTTACATTTACAGTAATGTAACTGACCACTCCAGTTCGTACTCCTGTAAGATTTTTCACCATTCTTTTTATATTTGCCTTATTGGTTTTCAGAATTTGTTCATGCAGCCACATTATAATCGTTTTTGTTATTCTCTGGTTTCAGACATATCAAAAGTACAAAACGTTACAATGAAATTTGGGAATAAAGTAAGATAAATTTGATACACAGGGTTTCCTTTTTATCTTGACCACCCTAAATACCTGTTTGTCCAGATGAAAATTAGAAAATGTTTGAAGCAAATGTTCTTTGGCCGTCAGGGGGACATCAATCAGCATGATTGCCTTCGTTGTATCTTTCTTTTTTACAAAGATATGAACAGCGGTATGACTTCTTTGAATGGCACCCTGCAGTTTTCATTCGCAAATACATTTCCTCTCCTATTCAAAAATTTATTGCAGTGTACCATTCAGTCAAACACAACGTTATTAATTACATAGTACAACACTGACGTTGACGCTCCCAGCGCTTAGTGCAGGTAATCGGGGTAATGGAACACATCCACCTGCTAACGTTGACAGACGACAAATGTAAACATAAGTAAAATGCACACTCGTCATTCCGTCAACCACCGTCAGTTGAAGAGTTGTGTGAGTAGAATGTACACCACTGAAGAGAAGGTAGAAATGCTACTCATCTATGGAGAATGTAAGTTAGCAGAAGAGTAATTGCAAAATAAGGCCGGCCGCTGTGGCCGAGCGGTTCTAGGCGCTTCAGTCTAGAACCGCGCGACCACTACGGTCGCAGGTTCGAATCCTGCCTGGGACATAGATGTGTGTGATGTCCTTAGGTTAGTGAGGTTTAAGTAGTTCTAAGTTCTGGGGGACTGATGACCTCAGATGTATGTGATGTCCTTAGGTTAGTGAGGTTTAACTAATTCTAAGTTCTAGGGGACTGCTGACCTCAGATGTTAAGTCCCATAGTGCTCAGAGCCATTGCAATACGATTTTCTTATATATAGGTACATTTAGTACAGTAGTTTAGTCCCTTTAAATACTGTTGTGTAGGGTAGGCATACAGTAAAGGCTGTCCTTCCTACAAACTGCACGAACATACGTTTCTTTTATTGTCGTCGTCGTCGTTGTTGTTGTTGTTGAAGGTAGGCGAAATACTGCGCAGGCAGCGGAACTGTACAGAGAGCGATATCCTTACAAGAGCCCACCTTCCCTACGGATGTTTTCTCGCCTTGTTACGACGCTTCAGGAAATGGTAAGTTTCAATCCACGACAACGCAATCGTCGTAGCACTCGCGCAGACGAAGTTGCCAAAGTTGCTTTCCTCGCTTCCGTTGCTATGAATCCACATGTGAGCACACGACAGCTTGAACACGAGATTGGCATTCCTAAAACACGTGTACATCGTATTCTTACACGTCACCGGTTCCATCCTTTCCATGTACACCTACATCAAAAACTGCATGGGAATGATTTCCAGAATCGTGTACAGTTCTGTCAGTGAACACAGCAGCAAATCCTCGCCAACCAGGACTTCTTCTCCAATGTTCTATTTATCGATGAATGTTCCTTCTCAAACAAAGGACGGGTAAATACAAGGAACATGCATTATTGGTCCAGCGACAACCCACGGTAGCTTAGACAGGTGGAACATCAGCGTCAATGGAGAGTTAACGCCTGGTGTGGGATGCTTCATGCTACAATTATTTGCCCTTATTTCATCAATGGCAGTCTAAACAGCACAGCTACGCCAACTTCTTCAGACGAATTCTTCCTCCTCTTCTGGATGAAGTGCCGCTAAAAACCATAATGCTTATGTGGTATCAGTACGATGCCTTGCGTGCACGTCGTGTTCCGAACCGTAGGTATCCTGCCAGATGGATTGGTCGAGGAGGAACAGTTACTTGGCCTGCTAGGTCTCCTGATTTAAATCATCTGGACTTTTCTCTTTGGACATGCATTAAAGACGTTGTCTATCGTGATATTCCAACAACTCCCGAGGGCATGCAGGAACGCTTGTAATTCTCTTCAGCAGGTAACACTGCAAGCAGTAAATAATTTTTTAATTCAACGAATGCACCAGTGTTTCGGTGTCCAGGGTCACCACTCTGAGCAGCTTTGAATGTTTTACTCCTGAGCAATGGTAAAGGAGAGTCAAAGTCAATTTTGTGTTATGTTTTTATTTGGTTTTCATTTGTTTTCTGACAACTCCAGCAAGTGGACGAGTTTGTGATCCTGGGCTCAAAGTCAATGCTGTGTTATGTAATTAATAACGTTGTGCTTCAGTGAATGGTACACTGTGATACATTTTTGAATAGATCTTTAAGAGAGGAAATGAATTACCGAATAAAATATGCAGGGTGTCATTTAAAAATGTCATACTGCTGCTCATATCTTTGTAAAAAACAAAGCTACAACGAAGGCAATCATGCTGATTGGTGTCCTGCTGACGGCTAAAGAACATTTGCGTGAAACATTGTGTAATTTGCATGTGGACAATCAGCTATTTAGGGTAGTCAAGATTAATGGAACACCCTGTATAAGCACAGTTTATATGGTATTTCTGGGGTCTTCTCCCAAACCTCTGGATCGATTTCATCCAAATTTAGAAGGAAAATAAGGCCTCGTGAGTTCAAATAGCACTGTTGGGTTTATCTACTTCCAGCTCCAATAGGAGCAGAGATATGGGCAAAAACGTGTTTTCCCAGCCCCAGGCATATGGGCTGCCATGCACAAGTGTCTTGTTGTATGGGAACAGTACCAGCGTGCTAAATCAGCCTAGTTTGCAGGGCTGTCTACATGTCACAGCAAAGAAACAGTTTTCCAGATAAAGTTCATAGAAGAGCAGCACATTTTGTATTATTGCGAAAATTTCAATCACCAACATTCTCCTCCGAATGTGAAAATATTTTGTTGATGCCAACTTACATTGGGAGAAACGATCATCAAAATAAGTATAAGAGCTCACACCAAAAGATATAGGTGTTCAATTTTTCTCCATCCTGTACGAAATTGTAATAATAGATAATTATGGTGGAGGTGGTTCGATGAACCCTCTGCCAGGCACTTAAATGTGATTTGCAGAGTATCCATGTAGATGTAGATGTCCATGCCCTGACACATAGGCTGCCCTGCATGACACGTGTGTTGGGTTGGAGTAGCATCTGCCTGCTTTATCCACATGCTTTGCACGATGACATGTACATTAGGGGCAAATAAATGAGTTTCACACTCCTGATGTCCAGTCTGCTGTGCATGACAGCCATGTTGTGGGAGTAGTATCGACTTGCTTTATTGAACTGAATTGCAGGGGCTACATGTACTGAGGAGCATAGCTGGAGACAAGTTGAGATGCACAGAGACGGGGATGGAGAGGAGAGGACGAAATCGATAGAGACAAGAGAGGAGGCAGAGATCCCTGAGGCAGGTGGTAAGTGTATTGGGGGAGGCGCAGATGGCAGCAGAGAGGGTATGGAGGATAGGGTCAGAGGTAGAGGGAGGACGATGTGGCCAGAGAGTGGGGGTGGATGAAATGGACAAAGAAATGGGAGAGGGGGAGGAGAATATGAAGAGACATGGGGATGAGGGAGGAGGAGACAGACAGGTAAAGGTGGGAGGAAGAGATGGCCACAGAGAGGGGAGGAGAAACAGAAGAGACTGAAAGATATACCCCTTCACGTCTGGCGTGGAGAGGCGGCGTTCCGTTGTCGCTCATGGAGCGAGGAACAAGTCTCTCCTCAGTACTTCACTGGAAGAGCACCTCTGTCGAGAGCGAATCGAAGTGCTACTCTGTATTGAGTCCTTGCGATTAAGCGTTGTTCACTGTAGCAACACACTTATTGTGCGTTGTGAACGGACAGAGTTATAGTTAAACGCCTGTGAGCGAATTTTGAGTGGCATCGCAGTGGACTGGTTATCTGACCGGTGTACCACACCAATAACTTTCGTTAGTTTCATGTTTTTCTTACACTAACTAGTATTACTCCAGTACCCAAGTATCCCACTAGTTACGTAAGAAATTTTGTGAATTTTTGTGTCATTTCCTTACAGCGGACGACTCCATAAGATATTTATTGCTGAAAGTTTTTCAGGCATTTCTCTTTAGAACGTTAGGAGCGTCTGTCTGACTTCTGTAGCAGTGTGGGGGTGGAAATTGCATCTTGCAGGAGCCACAGGGTAAAGGGTACAACTCAGATTAATCCGTTGCACAGAATAATAGATCAACCCCATTTACCACAGAAAATGGCGACCCTGCCAGGATAGGTAAAATAGGTAAGCTACCAGGATAGGAAAGTGTCAGGATAGTTAGGTACGGCAGGTCACAGAAGTAGCACTTTGAAGAACTTTCTTTCATGTATTTAATAGCTATTTGCAAAGATTGGGATCAGAATAGATACAGGTAGTGAAGAATGCAGAATTATAGGGAAAAGGACGTGTGTTACTTTGTTGGAAAATTTTGTATTTTTTACTATTTTTGTGTAGCTGTTAGGGCATAGAATTTTCAGGTGATGGGCACAGACGCAGAGTGACGCAGAGACGCAGGGTGACGCAGCATCATATAAATTAGAATTAAGAAATCACATTTTTCTCCCTTTGCAAGCGCACAGGTAGAGACTGGAGACTGTAGCAGAGCAGACAGAACATTAGCCGAGAAGTCACGACGTTGTTGCTGTTGTTGGTTCAACCAACTGGTAAGTGGTCGTACAGTTTTGTAGATAGGGTTGTGGTGTCTTGAAAGAATTTCCGTGTTAACGAGAGCACAAGCCAAAAGGTTACGTGAGAGACAGCAAGTAGACAATACGGGGGAGAATCAACCAGATAAACAGCAAGTAAACGAGCTTATTGAGAATAGGACAGAAGGTGAAACTGAAAATAGGACAGACGGTGAATCAGAGAATAGGACAGTCGGGGAGCTGCAGAATCAGCAGGCCCAGTTAGACTGGGATAAAATTGAGACCGATCAGACAGATGGGAATCGAAGGGATGAGAACATCGAATTTCCAGAATATGAAATTCCAGGTAGGGCACATTCTGAGCCAGAAACAGACAGCCCACGTAGGAAATGGCAAAGATTAGAAGCGAAACGAGCACAGGAAACGCGTTTGTTTGCCGCATATTCAGGGACAGAATACGCGTCAATACAGTAAATGAACCGGCAGTTAGCTAACGTTCAAAGAGAAGTAGACAGTGAAGAAGAGGGGAAACATTTACAATACGTCGAACCTATCGTACACATTCTAAATATGCCCCAACAGCAGACACAGAATTTTGCGGAGTTACGAGCGCCACGAAAAGGTTCCGTAACAGACGCAACTGTACCTGCAGACACAAGACATACACAACAGAGAGGGCAGAATGCGGAGTTGTTTGCACCACGTAATTGTTCAATGACAAACGCAACTAGTCCTCAACACAGACAGCACGGGTTATTGCAGTTATCAAACTTAGAAATGCCACAGCATAGCCCAGTAAACGACGTAACTGACCGAGTAGAAAAAAATAGATCGAGAATACATAGTTCAGCAGAAGGTAGTGTTACAGGACAGGACGCGATCATGGAGATGCTACAAAAAATGAACGCTTGTATGACGAAACAGAATATACAGATAACAAAACAGTATCAGGAATTGAAACAGGATAATCAGGAATTGAAACAGGATAATCAGGAATTGAAACACGACAATCAGGCTATTAAGACACAGATCCAACAGGTTAAAATCCAGATGGAAGAAGGGATCGCCAGAATTGATAGTCAGATCACTCAGATAAACAAAGACGCGAAAGAATCTAGAGAAAGAATTCAGGTACCAACACAAGGTCAGCAGCAATTACGCCCTGACGTGGACAAGGTCCAATTCGACATCGTAAACGTTGACAAAAATGTGGAACGTTTTAAGAAAAAAGCCACTCGAACAGCAATACAAATTTCGGAAGAACAAGCAATTCAAAGCAAGGTCGCAAAAGTTGCACTGAAAAAGTATGATCAGCGGATTACTAAAATAGAACTTGAAAACAAAGATCAGTTTGAAAAGCTTCGAACGGAGTTGATACAAACTATCGAAGAAAAGATCGAGACCGATTACACCAGTAGCGAAACAACTGACGCGTCAAGCATTAATTCAGTACACGAACACACGCCGTCTAAGAAAGTTCAAGTAGAACCAAGGCTAGACGTAACACTCGCGCAGAAATCGAATCAGAAAACCCCGATTAACGTAATACATGACATGCCACAGGACTAGGCACAGTACCCAGAAAAACGGAACACATACATTTAGCCGATATCAATCGAAAGACAGGCAACTGAACCAGTAAATCCAATGACACAACATAATAGCAGCACAGGTACTATACCACGAACGACGAGAGTAGAAACACACGAACAACACTTTTGTTCACCAATGATATGATATGACGCGGATATGAGTCAGGAAATTGAGAATAGGCAGACAGGCAGTAGATTACCAGAGACTAACACAACGACACAAGCAATGGCAGATTATTTAAGTCATGAATCAGCCACAAACCGGATTTATGAGTAGATATGATACCGACCACTTCCTTACAGTTAGAAAATTTCAACATTTCAAGGAAGAAGGCGGTAGCTTGCATGCACGCACATTCAACGACCAGTTTCAAGTAGGCATACCAAACCACTGGAGCTTAGCTCGCAAACTTGACTTCATTTGTGCTCACATGTCAGGGACAGTAGTAGAGGTGCTGCGAAAGATCGTGGCTACCTGTACGTCTTACCTACAGTTCTGAACAGCATTTCTCGAAAGATATTGGTCCAAGGAGGCGCAAAACAAAATTAAATACGAGTTACTTCAGATGACACCATATGGAAACTCAGGAGAGAAAAGCGTGGTAAAATTCTTTGATACAATGGACAAAAAGAATCAATGCCTAGACAAACCATACAGTAACGGAGAGTCGATACGTCTGTGTAGAATGAAATTACCGGTAAAGTATCAACAGGCGGCAGTAGGAAAAAATGAAAATACCGAAGAATTCAAAGAGGTTTTAAGGGAACTTGAATTTATGTTTAAAGAAGACGAGGTGAAAGAAAAAAGAAAGGAAAGGGAACAGCAAAAGGAGAGGACTAGGAACGAATATTCCAATAATAATAATCGTAATCCTAACATCAATAATTTCTGGCAATTTAACAGACAAGGACAGTGGCACAATGGAGACAATCGGCATAGAAACGATAACCAGAATAATCGATACCGAAATAGGAACGGTAATGGACACCCACACAGTGGCGGATATGGGTTTAGGAATCAAAATGCCAACGGCCAAGGGTACTTAGAAACAGCAACTGGCGAGAACAGGGAGCGAATAATAACCGAGGAAATTATGGTCCACAAAGACAAGAACAACACAGCATAGGGAAACCAGAAGTAGAAATTAGGCCACCAAACACTACAAAACGTAAAGATTGAACTGAAAAAATGCGGAAGAGGTTAGGCAAACTAACGTCCACCCTATCTTATACTAAACACTAAATAAAAGTAGAATTAATAGATCAACAAAATAACACATTAATTAAAAGAAAAAAGAGACACAATACACACTATCAATATCTTGTAGTATCAAGTATACTACAACATACACACAAATAATAAATGGTAGACAACAATTAAAAGAATGTAGAAGTGGTAGGAGTGGTAGGACGTAATTAGAATAAAGAAAAGATATCATATATATACAATAATTTTTGCCACTATCAGAAAATTTTTGCATTATATAAAATCAGAGCTTCTTTTGTAAATAACAAATATATGTAAAACAAAAATTGTAAATATTTCTACGCGTCAGAGGGACATCGCCACCAACACCAATCACCAGCTTCCATAACGCCAGATGCTTCGAGATAGCGACGGATGAGGGTACAGACATGATGAGAAAGCACTTAGGGCAATAAGAACAACATGAAGACCAACGCCACACTGGAAATGCAGGTTGCAACCAGGTTGGACTTCAGGAGGACAACGTGCAGCATGGACATTTCATATGTCACGACACTAAAAAATGGTTCAAATGGCTCTGAGCACTATGCGACGTAACTTCTGAGGTCATCAGTCGCCTAGGACTTAGAACTAATTAAACCTAACTAACCTAAGGACATCACACACATCCATGCCCGAGGCAGGATTCGAACCTGCGACCGTAGCGGCCGCTCGGTTCCAGACTGTAGCGCCTAGAACCGCACGGCCACTCCGGCCGGCATCACGACACTACTACACAACAGAAGAGTGCAGGGAGTATCACAATATGACGAGACGACAATGAAGGTACAAAAAATTACTAAGATCTTCAAACTCATCAAGTAACAGTTGGAAAGGCAGTCAGATCCTACAAATCCTATATCACCCCTACATTAAAATTCACATATTCCTAGCCCAAGAAGAACAGAAGAATGCTAGAAAGAAGAGAAGAATAGAAGATGCAAGATGAAGAAGGGCAGAAGACAGCAAGATACCTTCCTTTCCTATCCTACAAAGCAAATTGCTACAAACGTCTTTCCATGAACTTTGAGGCATAGCAACTACTACAACCACCTCTCCAAAAATAAACCTTGAATCGTCAAACAAATACAAGCGAACGGTAAACGGAATATTAAGTAGTACTAACCAACATTATCTAGAAATAGATTCAGCAAAATGAACAGTATTCTCCCTACCACATCATCAAATTGCCATACCGAACCCATTGGGTGACGATCGTCGGCAGTCAACTACAATCATCGAACAGCCACACCGTCCCAGGTGTGACAGCAAAGAAGTACCAAGACATCACTGTTTATGCAGTAAACCACAGTCATCATCATCGGTTAAAAGCACCACTCCATGATGACAATGTCAACAAGTAAGACCCGGCATCGCATGCTAGAGTGCTACTCTCATGATTTCTGACACCCATACAAATGAGTCGACGCCTTCCAGTATTTCAGTGGGGATCGACGAGCACAGAAACTGACGCAACAAAAAAAATAAAAAAAAATAGACTGATATAAGACAAAGGTAGAGTTAAGGAAATGATATATTTGTAAAAGTACCTTTCTCCTTTCTTGTAAAAGTAATTATTTTTATTATGTATGTAAAATCCACAATTTACAGATACCTTAAACCTTTTGTAAAGAAACTTAGTATAGTTATATAATCTCAGAAACTCATGGAAAGTCTTTTTATTTCTTTTATATGTAAAATTAGAAAAGGATTTGTGCAGGATTTTTCTTCTTTAAGTAACATTCAAAAACCCCTTTTTGGGGTAATAATATTAATACCGAGGATAGAATTAAGAGGAAACGCTTCTTCATTCTTACAAAAAAAAAAGCAATGACACATAAAGAAAAAGATAATGCCTAAATAAATAAAACAAAGTAACACAACAGAGCTTTTGCGAACATTTATGCAAGCTTAACTAAAGAAGAGATATAGCCACACTAAAACATGACACACTGTACACTTACGAGTTTAGAAAAATTAATATTGTAAAAACAAATTTTTGGAAATGAAAAAGAAAAACAGCGACATGTACTGGCAACGACAAAGAATAACAACCTTTGTAAAGCCTATATTTGCCTAACAACAAAACATAAAGTGTAAAATTAAAAAAATAGAAACAATAGCTATAAAGAAATAATTAGAAAAAATTGTTAAGAATGGCTGAGAAAAGTTTATTGGAAAATATAAACGAACAATTTTTGCCTGACTTTGTCAATGTTTTCCTTGGCATTGACAAACCCAGACAAAAATTTTGTCAGAAGGAGGGAGGTATGTAAGATGTCGTGGTCTCCTGACCTTCATTGCTTACACATTCCGCCCTCACAATCATATTCTGCACATCAAAATGCTTCATTCGAACCCAAACTCGATAAGATAAAGTCACTGTTGTATGAATTCATATAAACGATATGCAATTAACAAGTAAGCGCACCATGGTTGAAATACTCGAGGCTGGCATACGCACATACATTCCGGACACGACGGTCACAGAAGCTTTTAGTTCGGGAGAGAAACCGCACAACGTGACGCCGGTCCCTTCAGAGGACGACCCAGCCCATGTCGGCCGGTGAATGCCCGTGTAGCAGACAGCGCGAGAACGAGTGAAAGGGGGGAACCACCCCGTGTTCGGCTTAAAAGCAAATTCCGCTACATTGTGTGGGAGCGGCCAGCCTACGCATTCTTTACACAGAGCATGCAGTTTCAGAGATTTTCACAGGGAGACAGCAAACGCCAAACGCCAGTACTACAGGTTTCCCGATTGGTCGCCTTAAACGAAACGTCATTCTCCCGTTTTAGAAGAGCAATGCTGATTGGCAGACGATATTTCTGACACCTTGAGCTGAAGGAATAATGGAAGAGACCGAAAGATATACCCCTTCACGTCTGGCATGGAGAGGCGGCGATCCGTTGTCGCTCTTGGAGCGAGGAACAAGTCTCTCCTCAGTACTTCACTGGAAGAGCACCTCTGTCGAGAGCGAATCGAAGTGCTACTCTGTATTGAGTCCTTGCGATTAAGCGTTGTTCAGTGTTGGCCAACACACTTATTGTGCGTTGTGAACGGACAGAGTTATAGTAAAACGCCTGCGAGCGAATTTTGAGTGGCATCGCAGTGGACTGGTTATCTGACCGGTGTACCACACCAATAACTTTCGTTAGTTTCATGTTTTTCTTACACTAACTAGTATTACTCCAGTACCTAAGTATCCCACTAGTTACGTAAGAAATTTTGTGAATTTTTGTGTCATTTCCTTACAGCGGACGACTCCAGAAGATATTTATTGCTGAAAGTTTTTCAGGCATTTCTCTTTAGAACGTTAGGAGCGTCTGTCTGACTTCTTTAGCAGTGTGGGGGTGGAAATTGCATCTTGCAGGAGCCACAGGGTAAAGGGTACAACTCAGATTAATCCGTTGCACAGAATAACAGGTCAACCCCACATCTCAGAACAGTAAACAGTCATGGCTCAAATAAGACAATTGGATAGCAAAACATATGACCTGGTATCTTTGAAAAGCTGTAGCATACAAAATACAACTGCATTTTAAGTCAACTGCTTGCAAGAAATCAATATGTGTACATTTTACTGGACTAATGTCGCACGATATCATATGAGGGAAATAAGGTAATGAGTAAAACGTAGCGACCATTCATCTCTAGGCATTAAAATTACAACACTATTTAGAGAGCATTCAACAAACGTTAAACTAATATTAAGTGTACTACATGCTTCTATATGTAAATAATTACCCTCTCAGCGCAACCACACGAATTAGGTAGGATTAACGCCATCTGTATTCTGCATACAAGGTGTAACGAAAAGGTATGGCAAAAGATTCAGAGAACATTCCCCTCATGTAGCGGAACAAGATACGTTACATGTAAATGGAACTGGAAGCAGTTTATTTCCTTGCTAGAGATCATTTTCTCCTTCTCTTTATAATCACAATTATAATCGGAAACACAAAGAAACAGAATGTACCAGTGTTACATAAAACATTTCCATACATAAAATGTTCAAAATACCCACTTGGTTACATTTGGTTAGCCTGTGCAGTAAGTATTAACTCTTCAGTTCACCGCCAGTGATTGGCGTTCTAGTTGAATGAAGGTAATGTCGACATGTGTCTCACTACATTGCTTGACTACCTTCATTGCTTGTGTTGATACGCGACTAACTGCATTGCTCTGCTGCCATCAAGCATGTAGCATCAGTTGTTTAGCGTTCACGAACTTGGTTTCCTGGACAGTGGAATGGACGTGTCCTTAAATGCGTAGTTGCCAGATGCCTTTTTGCCATGTGGATTAGCAGATGGCAATGGCCGTGGTGCTCACTGTTGGTATGGAAGGAGATGTCCAGAACGACGGTGCCTCGACAGGAGGACGTTCGAAGCAACTTATCGTCGTCTTTAGGGAGCATGGGACGTTCAAGGCTACTACTCACGACTGGGGGAGACCTAGAAGGACGAGGACACTTCACATGTAGGATGAACTTCTTTTTGTAGTCGATGACAACCCTTGTGTCAGTGTAAGAAAAGTAGCTGCAACAACTAGCGTCGACCACATGTCGATGTGGAGAGTGCTAAATGAGAACCTGCTGTATCCATACCACTTACACCGTGTGTAGGCTTTATCAGCATCCGATTTCCCTGCACAGGTTGTAACCACTCTTTAGAGAGTGATTATACAGAAACGAGTGTTAGATTAAATTCTGTAATACGAAATTTCCTAAGGTAGTAGTATTTCGAAGTAATAGTTACTTACAATTTTACAAAGAGTAGATATTCGAAACAGCTAACACAAAGTAGTACAAAGGGGATCCAAGGAAGACATAATAGAGCTGCGTTTTGTTTCGAATGTAATACATAAACCAATGCGCAGAATTGTTAGGTCTCTTGAGTATTTGTTTTCAGCGGTGGCGAGTGTGTTCGCAGTTCTTCCGTGGTAGTCGGAATTTTGGGATTAGAAGCCTAATTGAATTGCATTCTTAGAACTGGATTAGACATTGGAGTGGTGGAGAATAGATTGTTTTGGGATAAATTCAGAGACGGAGTCAATTAGAGGTGATTGGGTGTACGAACATTGATATTCAAGTGAAAGGTGATTGTACGTGTTAAACGAAACGCTACGATCGTATACTTACGTTTGTGAAGAGATTTGTTGACAATACGGAAACTTTTATGTTGAATTAGGACTTTGTTCGCTGTGTGCGAATTATTAAAGAGTATTGGGACCGAAAATAGTTTAGACCTTATCACACTAGTATCTTTGCCGTCCGTTGTCAAGGTGATTCCGCTAATAAACGAGAAGTGAAAGACTAAACTTGTGCTGAACATACATTGAAAGGATTCAAACCCGTAATTAATAACGTGTCGTGAGAATTGAGAAGCTTAAAAATTGTAAGGCCCACATACATAATTTATCGGACATTAATGGCAAAGGACAGTTTCATGGGAAAGCATATCTTTGGTGACAGGTACACGAAGGAATGTAGTACTGACTGAATGTTATCATACCGAAACAATACACACTAGGATCAACTCTCCTTTCATTGATCCCCCAGTGCCATCTCTCATTAATTTAATAACTTAATTGTGTCAATCAAACAGAAATATACGACACATCCCCAGTGTTTACTAAATTCCATAATCAGCTAGTACATAGACAATAATATCTGTGAACATTCAAGGGATATTGAAGGAAGCTGATAAATCTTTTTACAAACAGATTTGATAGGATTCAACGAATGCATACAGATTGCTAAAGTAACTAAATCAAATTACTCAGGGAACAAATTAGTAAAAATAGACTGGAAGTCAATTGATATCTTACTCCAGAGTAATTTTAAAAAAAAACTGTCTTTAGATACGCCGTGGTTGAAAGTGTATGAAATATCTCTGGAAAAACGCGATGAGTTTTCAACAGCTAGCTCACACGACTAGATTCACAACGTGATTCAGAGATATTTTATGCCCGAACCACACGGCAGGGAATGGTTCTTGACTAGACAATATATACACAAACTTTTGAGAGATCAGCTCCGCTGCCGCGGGAATAAGGGGGCAGGGGGGGGGGGGGGGGGGCGGCGAGGCGAAGTGATATCTGCGCAGTCGCGACGGCGGTGGGTGGGCGGGCATAAGGTTCAGTTCTGGGAATGTTCATTCAAGATTGTGCCAACCGTCACTTTTGTTCAAATGTGCCGTTCAAGGATGAGGTTTCGTTTCAACGTGATCACATTGTAAATTTTCACAATCAGCACATATGGACTGTCCAGAATCCTTACGAAATTGGGCAGGCAGTAATCGAGTTTGGCCTGACTTTGTTGGTGGCTGTTTGATAGAGACTCATGTTTTTCCACCCAAGATCAACGGAGAATATTTTACCTGTTCTGTTAAAAATGTTCAAATGTGTGTCAAATCTTATGGGACTTAACTGCTAAGGTCATCAGTCCCTAAGCTTACACACTACTTAACCTAAAGTATCCTAAGGACAAACACACACACCCATGCCCGAGGGAGGACTCGAACCTCCGCCGGGACCAGCTGCACAGTCCATGAATGCAGCGCCTATGACCGCTCGGCTAATCCCGCGCGGCTGTTATGTTAAAACATGGTCGTTTGTGAGTGTACTTCACGCACGATGGAGCATTTGGAAGTTCTTGTTTACCCATCCGCGGTACAAGCTATACAGAGACTTCGTGCCCGTATTGTGGACGCTGTGAAAAAACACCCAATTCTCTAGGGTTACATTGAGGGCATTTCGAACATATCAGTTACGGAAGTGTTTCATTCTGTGCTGATACGTTCGTTCTCTGTGTGTTTCCTATGACTCATATGTCGTAGAAACAGCGCTGTAATATGGAAATAAATTGTTTCCGGGCCTATGTCCGTCTATACTAACAATAAAATTATAAAACCGCCGTTTGTCTGATTGTTTGAATGTGCTATTCCTCAAAACTACAAGGTGGATTTGCATGAGATTTTCACAGGTAACTTGAGCGTTGATTGGGGGGGGGGGGGGGGGCGGGGGGGGGGGGGCAACGTATTGGCTTTGTTTACTCGAAACAGGATCGCGGTGAAAGAGATATCCATACATAATATTAAATTTATGTACTCATTCGTATCCTCCGTATCTCCTCCGAAACCACTTGGACAGATTTCAACCAAATTTTATGCATATATCACTTAATGTCTGCAAAGAAACGTAGTGGGGATAAGAACTACCTACCCATCAAAGGGCTCGGGGTGAAAAAAAGTGCAGTGCACAATGCGCGAGTTCCCACACTGTATTCATCCAGCATAAGAGAATGAGAGCATCGAATAACTTGCAACGAACCTTTAAGAAACGTTATCTCCTTCACAAACCCCACAAACTGATTAAAGGAAAAAAGTTTATGGCTTACTACGTTTTCGCTGCTCATGCAGTAAAACAGCTGCATCTGGCATGAGATTTCAGTTTATTGCTTCTTTAGTACTCACTGTATCCTCGAGACATTTTGGAGATAATATCCACATATACCATTGAATTTTCGTGCGAAATTATATTATTGTACGACAGAGACTTCAGGATTCAAATGGCTCTGAGCACTATGGGACTTAACATCTATGGTCATCAGTCCCCTAGAACTTAGAACTACTTAAACCTAACTAACCTAAGGACATCACACAACACCCAGGCATCACGAGGCAGAGAAAATCCCTGACCCCGCCGGGAATCGAACCCGGGAACCCGGGAGCGGGAAGCGAGAACGCTACCGAGACTTCAGGAGATATGACGTCATAAACAGGTATATGTCGGAAAAACTCTTGCATCGTGCATGACGTTTAAATTTATTAATTTTTTGCTATTATATTGGCAACACATTTTGCAGGCAGTATCCACATACACTATGTGATCAAAAGTATCCGGACTCCCCCCAAAACATACGTTTCTCATGTTAGGTGCGTTTTGCTGCAACCTACTCCCAAGTACTCCATATCAGCGACCTCAGTAGTCATTAGACGTCGTGGGAGAGCAAAATGGGGTGCTCCGCGGAACTTACGGACTTCGAACGTGGTCAGGTGACTGGGTATCACTTGTGTCATACGTCTGTACGAGAGATTTCCACACTCCTAAACATTTCTAGGTCCACTGTTTTCGATGTGTTGGTGAAGTGGAAACGTGAAGGGGCATGTTTAGCACAAAAGCGAACAGGCCAACCTCATCTGTTGACTGACAAAGACCGCCGACTGTTGAAGAGGGGTCGTAATGTGTAATAGACAGACATCTATCCACACCATCACACAGGAATTCCAAACTGCATCCGCATCCACCGCAAGTACTATGAAAGTTTGGCGGAAGGTGAGAAAACTTGGATTTCATGGTCGAGCGGCTACTCATAAGCCACGCATCACGCCAGTAAATGCCAAACGACGCACCGCTTGGTGTAAGGAGCGTAAACATTGGACGATTGAACAGTGGAAAAACGTTGTGTGGAGTGACGAATCACGGTACACAATGTGGCGATCCGATGGCAGGGTGTGGGTACGGCGAATGCCCGGTGAACGTCATCTACCATCGTGTGTAGTGCCAACAGTAAAATTCGGAGGTGGTGATGTTATGGCGTGATCTGTTTTTCATGGAGGAGTTTTGTTTTGCGTGACACTATCACAGCACAGGCCGACATTGACGTTTTAAGCACCTCTTGCTTCACACTGTTGAAGAGCAATTCGGGGATGGAGATATCACCTTTCAATCGATCGAGCACCTGTTCGTAATGCACGACCTAACACCTTTGGGATGTTTTCGAACGCCGACTTCGTGCCAGGCCTCACCGACCGACATCGATACCTCTCCTCAGTGCAGCAGTCGGTGAAGAATGGGATACTATTCCCCAAGAAACCTTCCAGCACCTGAATGAACGTATGCCTGCGAGAGTGGAAGCTGTCATCAAGGCAAGGGTGGGCCAACACCATATTGAATTCCAGCATTATCTATGGAGGGCGCCACAAACTTGTAAGTCATATTCAGCCAGGTGTCCGAATACTTTTGATCACATAGTGTATACCGCTGAATGTACATACAAAATTAAATCACTGTAGGACGCATGGTTCAGGAGACACGTCATAAACATTGAGCTGCGTGAGAACGAAAGGCCAGGACGAAATTCGATAGAATAAAGGTGAAAATTGTGTGCAAATATTTCAGTTTGTGACTTGTGCGTATGCGGGCACTCCTCCTAAACCACTGGATCGATTTCAGCCAAAGTAGATATACATTTTACTTATCATCTGGAAACAAATACTGTGAGTTTAAGAGCCAGCAACCTTCCATTAAGGTAGGGGCAATAATGTACACAGAGGAGGGGGAGCAGGAGATGAACAGGGAGATGGAAGGAGGAAATGTACACATATAGGGGAGAGGAGCAGATGGACAGAGAGAGGGCGATGGGGAAGCGGATAGAGAAAGGAAAGCGGAAGAGATGGACAGAGAAAAGGAGGAGGAGGTGGACAAGAAAAGGACCGAGGAAGAGAGGAGGGATGGACGGGGTGAGTGGGAAGTAGCAGGCAGTCAGAGAGAGGGGTAGGAGGAGATGGACAGAGAGTGGTGATGGACAAAGTGGACAGAGACAAGAGGGAGAAGGAAATGGACACGCATAGATGGTACTCAGTGTAACACATTTTCCTTCGCTACATGTGAGCAATGTTTCCTGAAAGTTTGGCCATACCTTTCGTTACACCCTGTATAGTAAAGATTACAGAGTGAGTTTCTCAATCAGAAATCGCGTTTCATTCTTGGTCGCCTGCGAAAAGATTGTGTTAGGTTTCCCATAAGAAAGAACGACTTGTCCGAACTCGACATCGGCAGAATCACGGCCTATCGAGATTGCAGAGTACCGTTCGATGACGTTGCTGTTTGCGTTGTTCCAGATCCCGTGACTGCCATACGAATATGTAATCGATGAATTCAAAAAGATCATACTCATCGCTATGCACCATATCAACTGCCCCACGCGACTGGCGCCCGAGAGCACAAATATATTGTTTGCCCTACCGCACAGAATCGTACAGCGGCGTGACCTACCTAGAATCAGAAAATGGGTTTTCTTGCAGGACAGTGCGACGACGTCACCAGCACGCTGTACTGTCAGCACGGCGGCCATCGTTGCAGCATGCCTTCACACGGCAGTAGAGAGTAGCGGCAGACACCACTCAGTCTCTTCAGGCGAGTCCTGGGTTTGTGTGTAGCATTATATCCAAGTGTAGAGTCTCAGGGGAGAACTAACGATGAAAGACTACGTTTGTCACCGTCACGGGTCAAAAATCTGGTGTGATGGTATTGGGTGAAATAGGGGAGTGACATTAGGGACATAGCAAGAACTTCGCTGGTACGCATAGCGGGTCATTTGGTTAGGAGCTGTTAACATTTCTGTTGTTTTAAAGGCGATGGTTGTGCCATGACTTCGAAATATCTGTGACGTTATCTTCCAACAAAATAACGCAAGAGCACTCGTTTCTCGTGCAGTCCTGCCCTATCTCGATGCAAAGGGTGTATGTCTGTTCCCCTGGCCAGAACGCCCTCTAGACTTCTCTCCCACATGGTCTTGAGTTGCTGACAGACTTGTGGGCCACCATTCACCAGCCGCTACGACTGACAAACTCTGTCATAGGAGATGAAGCAGCATGGAGTGACTCACCCGTTTCTGTCATGCAAGCTCAGATCGACTACCAGAAGTGGTAACTCTGTGTACTGAATTTCACACTCCATACGCCTCCAGATCATTTATAAATTTAACCGTGCTTTGTTTCTGCTGTTCTCTATATGCACAGTAAGTAAAATTATTTGCTTTCCTTCCTGTTACTGCAGTGTCAATGGCCTGCTGTGTACGAAGACAGATGTTTCTGGTATCTCAGCAGATTCGATCATTAATCCTCCAGTCGTTCTCTGTACACGGTGGATTGTAATATCTCATTTTCACTACATGGGAGACAAAGCACCTGGTGCCTCAGGCAACGAGAAGGAATCTACCAACGGTCTCATATATGTACTGTTAAGTTTGATGCTGTTGGAAGCAACCGAGGATTCTCCGAGAAAGGAAGCCAGAGACAAAAATGCAGAGGGCAGGTGCTAGTGGTAGCGTTTACGTTACAGGAGATAAACAGTAAAGGTAGGGGCGTGCCAACTTGCTGACGCTCCGGGCATTTCTCCCAGGATAGGGGCTCCACTTCAAACACTGTCTAGAGCTCTAGAGTCTGCTGTGAAGCGTCGCATTAGGTGGCAGTCGAAACAGGAGCGTCTTAGCTTACACAGAAAGCTTGATACTTGCTCCCGACAACAGCAACGTCACTGGACCGATATAGGCTAGAGTGAGATGGGAAACGAGCAAAAGCGCTGGAACACGATCCCCTGTGCCGAGTCTCCAGTCATACGGCAGGCCAGAATGACGCTAGCCATAAGAGGAAGGAACGGTGTTTAGCTTTCAGTTGAACGCCGCTGCCAGCAGACATGGAGTTTGTAACGTTGCGCGTATTTAGACGAGCTAATCGGCCACCCACAAATCGGCCACCCACAGCTGGTACGAAGTAAGATGAATTTGTTGTACGGGTGACCGCTAGCTGGACAGGTATCTGGGCGCGCTGCGGCGGTTTTCGAACAGGTGACCGGTACGAGCGAATCCACGTACAAAAGGACTAGCAGCGTCGCCGGATATGGAGGAAATCCCCAAGCTTGGAATCTGGACGGCTATTACTCGAATAGCCTTCGTACAGAGATGATCCAAGAAAGTCTCAGAGAATCTTAAATATGCCAAAGTTACAGCTCTTTGAGATTCGACAATAACTCACAGTCAAATATTAGTGCAAATCCGAATACATCTGCAATCTCAGAAAAATGAGGCATGTCCAATGTGAGTCGTGTGCGGCTCGCGTTGATGCCGTTCACAGCTTGGCATCTTGTAATAGTGATAGTGGCATCTCGTTTTCTTAGTGTGTTCACTGGCGCCACTACGTTTGCTCGCCTTGTCTGTCCGTGAGTGGTAGCAGCAGCGCTTATCGATAGCGCGTATTGTGGTACCATCTTTGGAGCGGCCTCTAGTATTTCCGGGTCGTCGTGTGTCGAGCTAGTTGAGTTGGGACGGAGCAGCAGTGAAGTTCGGACAGCCCGACCGCTGGCGACGCACACGCACTGTCCGACGGAAGGATGTGGTCGCGAGAGAGCACGACCATGTCATGGACCAGATTCAGCGAGCTTTTTTTTTCTTCGTCCATCCATATTTAAACTGGATGAAGGTGGGACACAGCTGGTATAATTTTTATTAAAAATGAAATTCCTCCAGCTGTACTTAAGATTTTATATTCACTTCACTACTAGTTTCGACGTTGCGTCAACGCCATCTTCAGGCCTGTACACTTTGATGAAATCAGCTGTGTGTGGCTCAGTCTAGCAGTCCGCAGTGAGACCAGCACGTGCTCCACATGGATGGCGGGCAGTAACTAGTGTTAGCGAGTTTTAGTTAAATGGACCGTGATATTCGAGTAGTGCAGCTTTCACCTGTGTGTGTGTGTGTGTGTGTGTGTGTGTGTGTGTGTGTGTCCGCCTGTCGAAGTGACCTCATGGCAATAAGCTGTCAGTAGACGATTTATACTGGGATCCTTTCCGTGCCTGACTTGAGTGGGACGACCGTTGTTTGGTCGTTCGGCCGGTCGTCGCAGCGGACGACGTGCATTTGGTCTTCCGACCGCTTCTGGCTTCTCTGTGTTTGTGTCGACTTATAATTCGTCCGTGTTGTTTCACCGTGACTGGTTTAGTATTGTGAGTTGTTGGTGGGGCCGGCCGGGGTGACCGAGCGGTTCTAGGCGCTACAGTCTGGAACCTCGTGACCGCTACGGTGACAGGTTCGAATCCTGCCTCGGGCATGGAAGTGTGTGATATCCTTAGGTTAGTTAGGTTTAATTAGTTCTAAGTTCTGGGGGACTGATGACCTTAGAAGTTAAGTCCCATAATTCTCAGAACCATTTGAACCATTTTTTAGTTGTTGGTGGAATTGTTTTCCCGGGTCTGTGTGTATCCTGTGGTTTCGAATGAGCAGTTATTTTAATGCTGTCTGCGAACTGGATTTTGTGAGAGTTGCGAACAGAGATTGGTTCGGTTGGGGGCGCAGCAGCGAGCAGGTCCGTGCAGTGCGAGGGCAAGCCGGGGCCACTGGCGGCGTTCTGCCACCGCCGGATCGAGGCGTAGCTGCCAGAGTGATGACTTCTTGCACATGGAACTCTAGACGTTTAAGTTGAGTGAAGAGTTAACTGCTAATACAACCTCGACTATTCTGAGATCTCGCCTTTGGTCGATGGATTGCTGCTCCCAGGGCTGCTGAGCATGGCGGCAACGAGTGAAGTGTTTTGAGGCGATGAAATATTGCAGCCATCTTTCTCTATTTGTTATTCACCATTGAATTTAGTATTATTCTTATTAGTGAAGCGCAACCAGCGGTATTTTCTGCCTTGTGGCCGCTAACGCCCCAGTTACCTGCCCTGGATGTTAGTGTACTTTTCCAGCAGTGTACCTTTCCTCGTCGCGTTGATGCTGTCTGACACGGCGTGTAGTTCCACAGCCTCTTGTATTGTACTGTGCTTTTTGGGGGGGTGGGGGGGGGGTGGGGAGGTCTACCTTGGTTCTAGTGTTTCCTTCGGCCTTGGGTGTTTTCTGGAGACGTAGTGCTGTCTGTCTCTTCGCCCTTGCCTAAAAATATTCCATCGTTGTACCGGTGATCGGACCTTAGGCAGATTGGTTAATCGGTCGGTCGGCGCTTAAGCTGCCCATAGTTTGAGTTGCCATCCTGTTACGTGAGTACAACTCTTGGCTGCCTGTCTCACCTTACCTTCCCAAGCCGACCCTTGTAACACTTGCTGAGAACAGCTTGTTCTGATTCCTTTGATTGTGATGTTTGTTTTAAGAATATTTGTAATTTTCTGATTATTGGTGGTGTATCCTTCAGCCGAGCAATAATTTCACTTCTTTGGTGATAAGGCCATCAGCCGTGTTATAGTTTTTTTTAAGCAAACTTGTTTTAAAAGCAAGGGATTTATTTTAAAAGTTCTTTTTGGAATTGTTTTCCTAACTTCTAATTCGCCTTCAGCCGTTTGTTACTTGAAATTGTTTGTGGCCTTCAGCTGAGTAATAATTCCACTTCTTTTTAATAATGCCTTCAGCCGTGTTACAGTTTGTTTTAAAACGAAGTATTTCTCTTAATATGTGCTATTTGGAATTGTTCTTCTGACTTCTAATTCAGGCCTTCAGTCGTTTGTGGTTTGAAGTTGTGTGTGGCCTTCAGCCGAGCAATAATTTCACCTCTTTCATAATAAGGCCTTCAGCCGTGTTACAATAAGTTTCTTTAAAACAAACTTGTTTTAAAAGCAAAGTATTTGTTGAAAGTGTGTTATTTGGAGTTGTTCTTCTGACTTCTAATTCAGGCCTTCAGCCGTTATACAGTCACTTGTCTATTTTTTTAAGAGATAATTTAAAATTTTAATTTCTTAAATAAAGTTAACGTATTTGTTGTGGAACCGAGAGTAACTGATTACGGCCCCGTCCACAATAGTAACCTTACCCTGCCCCCTCCTGAGAAATCAGCTCTCACAATGACACAACAATATTTCAACACCTTTAAAACAACGAAGTTAATATTTCACAGTGAATAAACATTTACCCAAGGAACCCCTGAATTAACAACTTTTAATCGCTTCATGCAATCTCAGCAAACGATATCTCAGATCATAACATTGCACTATAGCTGTCATTCCTGAAAGATATGTATCTGTATTTATTTTATTTATTAATTCTACATCCACATAGATACTACGCAAAACACCGCACCATGCTTGGCTGAGGGTACCCCGTACCACTACATGTCATTTCCTTTCTTTACTTACAAATAGAGAGAGGGAAAAAAGACTATCTATGTGCATCCATACAACCCCTAATTTTTTGTATCTCATCTTCATGGTACATACGAGCAATGTATGTTGCCAGCAGTAGAATCGCTCGGCAGTCAGCTTCAAATACCGGTTCTCTAAATTTTCTACATCTACATCTACATCCATACTCCGCAAGCCACCTGACGGTGTGTGGTAGAGAGTACCCTGAGTACCTCTATCGGTTCTCCCTTCTATTCTAGTCTCGTGTTGTTCGTGGAAAGAAGGATTGTCGGTATGCTTCTGTGTGGGCTCTAATCTCTCTCATTTTATCCTCATGGTCTCTTCGCGAGATATACGTAGGAGGGAGCAATAAACTGCTTGACTCCTCGGTGATGGTATGTTCTCGAAACTTTAAGAAAAGCCCGTACCGAGCTACTGAGCGTCTCTCCTGCAGAGTCTTCCACTGGAGTTTATCTATCATCTCCGTAACGCTTTCGCGATTACTAAATGATCCTGTAACGAAGCGCGCTGCTCTCCGTTGGATCTTATCTATCTCTTCTATCAACCCTATCTAGTACGGATCCCACACTGCTGAGCAGTATTCATGCAGTGGGCGAACAAGCGTATTGTAACCTACTTCCTTCGTTTTCGGATCGCATTTCCTTAGGATTCTTCCAAGTGAATCTCAGTCTGGCATCTGCTTTACCGACGATCAACTTTATATGATAATTCCATTTTAAATCACTCCTAATGCGTACTCCCAGATAATTTATGGAATTAACTGCTTCCAGTTGCTGACCTGCTATTTTGTAGCTAAGTGATAAGGGATCTATCTTTGTATATATTCGCAGCACATTACACTTGTCTACATTGAGATTCAATTGCCATTCCCTGCACCATGCGTCAATTCGCTGCAGATCCTAATGCAATCCAGTACAATTTTCCGTTGATACACCCTCTCGATACACCACAGCATCATCTGCAAATAGCCTCAGTGAACTTCCGATGTCATCCACAAGGTCATTTATGTATATTGTGAATAGCAACGGTCCTAAGACACTCCCCTGCGGCACACCTGAAATCACTCTTACTTCGGAAGACTTCTCTCCATTGAGAATGACATGCTGCGTTCTGTTATCAAGGAACTCTTCAATCCAATCACACAATTGGTCTGATAGTCCATATGCTCTTACTTTGTTCATTAAACGACTGTGGGGAACTGTATCGAACGCCTTGCGGAAGTCAAGAAACACGGCATCTACCTGGGAACCCGTGTCTATGGCCCTCTGAGTCTCATGGACGAATAGCGCGAGCTGGGTTTCACACGATCGTCTTTTTCGAAACCCATGCTGATTCGTACAGAGTAGATTTCTAGTCTCCAGAAAAGTCATTATAGTCGAACATAATACGTGTTCCAAACTTCTACAACTGATCGACGTTAGAGATATAGGTCTATAGTTCTGCACATCTGTTCGACGTCCCTTCTTGAAAACGGGGATGACCTGTGCCCTTTTCCAATCCTTTGGAACGCTACGCTCTTCTAGAGACCTACGGTACACCGCTGCAAGAAGGGGGCAAGTTCCTTCGCGTACTCTGTGTAAAATCGAACTGGTATCCCATCAGGTCCAGCGGCCTTTCCTCTTTTGAGCGATTTTAATTGTTTCTCTATCCCTCTGTCGTCTATTTCGGTATCCACCATTTTGTCATCTAGAGAAGGAACTACAGTGCAGTCTTCCTCTGTGAAACAGCTTTGGAAAAAGACATTTAGTATTTCGGCCTTTAGCCTGTCATCCTCTGTTTCAGTACCATTTTGGTCAAAGAGTGTCTGGACATTTTGTTTTGATCCACCTACCTCTTTGACATAAGACCAAAATTTCTTAGGATTTTCTGCCAAGTCAGTAAATAGAACTTTACTTTCGAATTCATTGAACGCCTCTAGCATAGCCCTCCTCACACTACATTTCGCTTCGCGTAATTTTTGTTTGTCTGCAAGGCTTTGGCTATGTTTATGTTTGCTGTGAAGTTCCCTTTGCTTCCGCAGCAGTTTTCTAACTTGGTTGTTGTACCACGGTGGCTCTTTTCCATCTCTTACGACCTTGCTTGACACATACTCATCTAACGCATATTGTAAGATGGTTTTGAACTTTGTCCACTGATCCTCAACACTATCTGTACTTTAGACAAAACTTTTGTGTTGAGCCGTCAGGTACTCTGTAATCTGGTTTTTGTCGCTTTTGCTAAACAGAAAAATCATCCTACCTTTTTTAATATTTCTATTCACGGATGAAATCATCGATGCAGTAACCGCTTTATGATCGCTGATTCCCTGTTCTGCGTTAACTGTTTCAAATAGTTCGGGTCTGTTTGTAACCAGAAGGTCTAATATGTTATCGCCACGAGTCGGTTCTCTGTTTAACTGCTCAAGGTAGTTCTCAGATAAAGCACTTAAAAAAATTTCACTGGATTCTTTGTCCCTGCCACCCGTTATGAACGTTTGAGTCTCCCAGGCTACATCCGGCAAATTAAAATCTCCACCCAAAACTATAACATGGTGGGGAAATTTACTCGAAATATTTTCCAAATTATCCTTCAGGTGCTCAGCCACAACAGCTGCTGAGCCAGGGGGCCTATAGAGACAACCAATTACCATGTCTGAGCCTGCTTTAACCATGACCTTCACCCAAATTATTTCACATTTCGGATCCCCGTCAATTTCCTTCGATACTATTGTACTTCTTATCGCTATAAACACGCCTCCCCCTTCACTGTCCAGCCTGTCTCTGCGGTATACATTCCAATCTGAGTTTAGGATTTCATTACTGTTTACGTCTGGTTTCAGCCAACTTTCTGTCCCTAGTAGTATATGGGCGTTGTAGCCGTTTATTAATGAGAGAGTTCTGTGACCTTTCTATAGACGCTCCTGCAGTTTACTGTTAGCACATTAACATTGTTATTCCCTGTTGCATTTTGCCTACTCCTACCTTGCCGCGTCTCAGGAGGCGTCTTGTCGGGCCTAGGGAGGGAATTCTCTAACCTAAAAAACCCACATGTGCACTCCACACGTACTCCGCTACTCTTGTAGCCGCTTCCGGCGTGTAGTGCACGCCTGGCCTATTCAGGGGGACCCTACATTTCTCCACCCGATAGCGGAGGTCGAGAAATTTGCACCCCAGATCTCCGCAGAATCGTCTGAGCCTCTGGTTTAAGCCTTCCACTCGGCTCCAAACCAGAGGACCACGATAGGTTCTGGGAACGATACTACAAATAGTTAGCTCTGATTCCACCCCGCGAGCGAGGTTTTCCGCCTTCACCAATTCCGCCAACCGCCTGTACGAACTGAGGATGACCTCTGAAACCAGAGGGCAAGAGTCATTGGTGCCGACATGAGCAACAATTTGCAGTCGGGTGCACCTAGTGCTCTCTATCGCCGCCGGCAGGGCCTCCTCCATATCCCGGATGAGACCCCCCGGCAAGCAGACAGAGTGAACACTGGCCTTCTTCCCTGACCTTTCCGCTATTTCCCTAAGGGGCTCCATCACCCGCGTAACGTTGGAGCTCCCAATAACTAATAAACCCCTCCTCCCGTGTGCCTGCTCGGACCTTGCTGAAGGAGCGGCCACATGTCCATTCACAGGCAGAGCGGGCGATGCCACACGGCCAGCCTCCACATTGACCCTCCGCCTCGTGCGCCGCGAACGCCGCTGAACGCGCCACTCCCCTTGGGGAGAGGGTGGCCCAACCGCTCCCTGTATCCGCGAAGATGTCTCGACAGCAGGGACAGTGGGTGAAGCATGTAACACTTGGGGTGTACCATGCGACGCACCGGACTCCCCACTCCCGCTACGCTCCGAGGCAGCAGCCTGAAGACGGCTGACCGCGGCCATCAACACGTTCAGCTGTTCGCGAACAGTGGCCAGCTCCTCCTGCGTCCGTACACAGCAGTCACACATCCTATCCATCCTAAGAAATCAATTTACTGTAGAGAGTTAATCAACTTTTAACTAGACTGCTAATTCACTAAAGGCGGCTGATTGTTGACTAAACTGTGGTTGCTAGCCACTTCTTGTTGAAAACAATGAAAATAGCACTACCTGTCTCTGGACTGTATTGAAAACAAACACTAGCACTACTCGCACTATGGCTGACTAAAGGGTCTCTCTCTGACTGTATTCAAAACAAACACGAAATCTATGGAACACTATTACTAGCACTCGACAATTAAAGCTTCCTAAAAGCAAAAACACACGGAAGAAGAAGTTGTAATGGATTTGGGAGATGTTATTTTTTTACCGTATTTGTCGATACTGAATTGAAAATGTTTTCTTATATTTTTGTCAGAATTTATTATAATTTGTCTTATTATATGTTAATTTACTTCTGTTTTTGAGAGTAAAAGCATATTGATTACTATTGGAGGGTGTATCGAGGAATAGCAAAGAAACTGATTGTGTAAAATATTTTTGACGTTGGAGTAGTCTTTGACTATAGTCAGTCCGAGTCGGAAGCTAACTCTTGGTGTGTGTTGACGGAAGAACAATGTGAAGGTCGCAGTCATAAATAATTTTGAATTACGTTAACTATTATTTTTGTATTATCTGAAAAGAAGAAACTACAATGGAAGAAACTGTATTTGAAACACCAAAATGAGAGAAACACGTTGAACCACGTCATTTTCTGCAGCCGACAACGATGCATTGTGGAATCATACTTAGACAACTGAAGCCAAGACTTATATTTGCTTGCAAACGTCTAATGGAAAAGGTACTGTCACGAAATATGGCAAATTTAAGTTTATAAAAAAATAGTGACCATATTTTCAACTTGTGTAATAGCCGGGATGCCGTATTTCAACTGGGGACTGTAGCCGGGATATTGTGTTCACGAGATTTTCAACAGTGGTACGAGGAAGAAAATTTTTGTGTGTTAATACCAGTTTCTTCAGAATGTGTGTTACAGTGTTTGTGTTCATCGGGAAGTAAAAGTTTTGGAGAAGAAATGTTTCGGCAAAAAATATAATTTTCGACAGAAGAAAATACTTCAAGAATTTTGGTCAACAATCACATGGATGGAAAACGTGGTTTTGCAACAGTAGAAGAGTGTTCCAGATAAGTCACGAAACCCTCATATTTTGTTAAAACAATATTTTTATCTTGTTTTCTATTGTTGTGTATAAATTTTTGTTCTTCGCAATGACTTATGAGATTTTCGAGAGTATTGTGCCTAAAGTAGAAAGTAGTAATTTAATAGACTTCGAACATCAGGACAGGTCAAATGAAAGAGAAAGAACCGATCAATTTGATTTAAAAAGTTTTCTTGTAAATTTCACGAAAGAAATTAAACAATCAGTTGACGACAATAAGACATACTGGGATGAAAAAATTGATAACATTTTGTTGCAAGTCCAAGCAGTCAATACCCAAGTGGGTGAGCTTTCGAACAGAGTTGGCAGTGTTGAGGAAAAAATTGAATCTGTGGAAGCAAAAGTAAATGAAATTGATGCTAAATTGAGCGGTGAAATTAATACTGTAAAAAATGAGTTACTGGTAGATAGGGAAAGAAATTTAATTGATTTTAATGAGATAAAAGGGGAAATTAAAAATTTGGATGAGAATACAAAAGTTTTAGTTAAAAATGTACAACAAGAAACTGACAATCGTTTGGTTACTTTAGAAGAAAAAGTAGAATGCAATGATTTAGAAAACAAAAAATCTGTCAAAGAACTTAGCGAAAAAATTGAAAGTTTTGACATTGAATTTCAAAGCAAAAATTACAATGTCAACACTTGTAATCTTGTATCTAATATTCCAGTGAAGCACTTTTCGGTAGATGGACCCTTACATCCCATTGATTTTATGCAGTATTGTAAGGATTGTTTTTTACCTCACTCACCAGATGAAATAAAAATTAAATTTGTAAAAAAATTCTTGGAAGGGGAAGCTTTGACTTGGGCAAACCAGATTGTAACTTTGGGGATGACCTTTTCAGAATTTGAATCAAAATTTTTGGAAAAATTTTGGGATGATCTTAAACAAACTAGAATCAAAAGTGAATTTTTGAATGGGCGAAACTATAGGGAATCAGATGGGAACATGAAACAATTTTGCAAAAGTGAACTTCAAAAACTTATTCATTTAACAAAACCTTTGGATGACTTGATCAAAATTGATACCTTAAAGAGAAGATTGCCATCAGCAATGCAGTTGAGTTTAGTTCATTGTCCTGATAGTAATGTAGAGCAGTTTCTCAATTATATTGAAAAGTTGGATAGGGTAACAACAAGAACACACAGTGGGTTTACTCAGAAAGGTAATGGTCAAAATTGGGGAAATGACAACTTTCAAAAAAGGGAACAAAACAATTATCATGGTGTCAGTCAAAATTCAGGGGGATATAGCAATTTTGAAAAGAAGGACCATAATTTTTATCCAGAACAAGAACAACATTTTCACGTTAATAATCAACAAAATAGAGAACACTTTAGGGATCAAAATCACAGAAATTTTGATAGAGGTCAGTACAATAGAAACTACCAACAATCAGGTAATGTTTGGCATAGGAATGGGATCAGAAATGTTGATCAGAGACATTGGCAGAACCATAATCAGCAGTTCAAACAGGAACCGGAAATAAAAAACGAGTAGACACCCCCTTGAAGGTCCGCAAGGTTGAGGCAGAAGGTGAGCATGATGAAAGGACCAATGGATGTGACTATCATAAACCCAAACAGGTCAGTTCCAAGCCTAAGCTATCACATGAGGTCATTAGTTGTTACTTATTGAAGAAATTTCAAGAGGAAAATAATAATGATAAAGATAACATTTTCAATACACAAGAACATACAGTAGATAAAAGTAATTGTGATTCATTTAATTTAACAGAGTTTTACACTTGGGCAGAAAAGAAAAACACTTTGTCGGATGATGTAATTTGCAGTAGTTCAGAGATGTGTGTGAATGAAAGAGAGAATGCATGCTGTGAGAATGAAAATGTTGGTGAAAGGGATCTGGTAACTTTAGAAAGGGGAAATAATATTTTGGGGGATAATTTGAATGTGTATGACCTGAATATGTGTAATGATAATGATGTTGTTGATAAAGTTGATAATGATGGTAATGGTATTGATGATGACGTTGAGGAAAGGTATTTCATTAGTTTAAATAGGGAGTTGGGTATACACATGGTTGAAAATGGATTAAATAGTGAGAATATTATAGAAATTCCCAGGGATGTTACCAGGATGAATAATACTCGCAATCTGGGTGTATGTAAAAGTGTGAATTTAGATGTTGCTGGTAAAGAATCTGACTACACAAATAACGATGACACATGTATAACTTCTTACCTAAGTGAAACTTTTATAGATACTAATGATACACACACATTTCTTATGAATATATGGCTGAACAGTGAAACTATTTCTTTTGACAAGAACTTTAGAAAGATGCTTATTAATGTATGTGAAACTGTATGTCCTGAGTGGTGGAAAAAGATGAGATATTTTATTTTTGAAAAGCTGAAGGATAAGTACTTCAATAGTATACAATGTGATTTGGATGAAAATTCTTGGCTATTTGAGATAATAGAGAGTACTAATGACAATTTTGTATCTTGTGCAAATTTTATAACTGTGACAAATAATACATATAATGGTATACCATATGATTCTGATAAGTATAGGTTTGGGGAAATTGAAAGTGATTTATTACATGAGAATACAGGTTCTGAGAAAAGTGATCAATTTTGCAGTCCTTATATAAAAGTTCAAATTGGGTCATGGATTGGTAAATGTTTAATTGATACAGGAAGTGAGATCTCGGGAATATCTCAAAGATTAAGCAAAAAATTGAAAGTGGGGAAAGATTATGTTGAAATGCCAGTTGTTTGGGTAAAGATAAAAGGTGCTACTGGGAAGAGCAGTAAATTGGTAAAAAGCCAGGCTTTAGTGACATTTTTAATTGAAGGCAAGTTGTTCACACATGGATGTTTTGTAATTCAGGCATTTAATGAGGATTTTCTTTTGGGTATGAATTGGATAGTAAAAGTAAATACAGCATTTGATTGGGTTGGAAGAAAACTTTTGATAGAAACTAGTGAAAGGGAATACATTCAGACAAATTTTGTGAACACACTTGGTGATCAGAGTAATGGAAATTTTGACAGTACTAATTTACTAAAAGAAAATAGATTGGAGAATATTGAAATTTATAGATTTGATACTGATGAAGTTGAATTTGGGAATTTAGTAAATTTGAAAATTTCAGAAACACAAAATTTATCTGGGGAGCAAAAACAACAGTTAGAAAATCTGCTGTGGGAATACAGTGATGTTTTTAGTGACATACCTGGTAGGGTAAAGGGTTACCAGTGTGAGCTTCAGGTAAAACCTCATGAACCATTTTTCATAAAACCATACACTATTGCAATATCAAAAAGACCTGCTGTTGAGAAAGAGCTGAAAAAGATGGAAGGATGTAATATAATAGAAAGGAGTATCAGTGCATATAATAATCCTCTAGTAGTAGTTTCGAAAATAGATGGTGGAGTAAGATTGGTTTTGGACTCTAGACACTTAAACAAAATTTTGTTCAGACAGACAGACCATCCTGAAAATATTGATGAGTTACTCTATAAATTTACGGATATAAAATATATGTCAAGTTTGGATCTAACTTCGGGTTTTCATCAAGTACCACTTTCGGTTAATTCTAGAAAATATACTGCTTTCTTGTACAATGGTAAGAGTTACCAATATTGTGTTGTGCCATTTGGGTTAAATTCTTCTGTTTCCGAATTTATAAGAGCTTTGGATCATGTACTGGGGCAAGAACTTGCGTCTAAACTGATAATCTATGTAGATGACATTTTGGTTACAGGGAAAAATTGGGAGGAACATTTTTTGATTTTGAAGTCAGTTTGTGAAAAACTTAGAAAAGGGGGGATGACATTGAAATTAGAGAAATGTAAATTTGCAGTTTCTGAATTAAAATTTATGGGTCATGTTGTCACAGACAAGGGGATTTTGGCAGATCCAGAAAAAATTAAAGCAATTTCAGAAATTCCTATTCCTAAGACTAAAAAACAATGAAAGTCGTTCTTTGGGTTATGCGGTTATTACCGAAAACATATAAGTGATCAGAGTCTGAATGCACCATGTTTAAGTCAATTACTTAAGAAAAACACTGTTTGGGTTTGGGATAAAAGTTGTCAGGAAGAGTTTGATAAAATTAAGCAAGAGTTGAGGAAGCAACACTTATTACACAGACCTGATTTTAATTTACCATTTTGTTTGAACACTGATAGCAGTAATTATGGGCTTGGAGCAGAGTTATTTCAAGAAAGAGTAGAGAATGGAGTTAAGATACATTGTACCATAGCATTTGCAAGCAGAATGTTGCTCAAGCATGAGAAAAGTCATAGAAAATCCACACCCTAATGCTTATCGTTTGGTGTATCCTAAGTCAAAGAAATTATTTGGTCTTAGGAATGTTGTCTCTTTAAAACTGTATAAACAGAAATCATAATTTCAAAAATTTAAATAATCTATTATCATCTAAAACAAAAGTCCTCCACTGGAATATGCTTGTTAGAACAAAACTACCTGTACAACCAAGTACGTATATTTGGATGTACAAATTAATAATTTGAAGTCACATGTTGATTGAAACTGATGAAAAAAAAATGATGTAACAAAGAATGAGAGAAAGATTTATTTTAATTTTTTTACAAAAAAAGTCTCCCTAGTGAGCATTTCTGAATTTTTCTAATTTTGGAAGCTAAGTCTTCCCTGTGGGTGAAGGCATGCATGTGAGGACATGCATGCAAAGGTATAAGTTTCAAAACCAATTTTGGATAAAGCCTCATGATATATGAGCAGTTTATTGTTGTTTATACTGATGTTGTGGGGAGCAAAAGTACTCTTCACAAGAATGTGACTTGTAGTAATATTGTAGTAGAGAGGCAAGTGTATATAAACAATTGCAAAAATTTAGATAATACTGATGTATCTTTAGCTGTACTAAAAAAAGAAAATCATAAGCAAAAAAATATACAAAAAAAACTATGACTAATAAAAAAATATAAAAATTTAAAAAAATCAGAATTTAAAAAATATATATATATATATAAGGCAAATATAGAGAAAAACACATTACACTATATATGTCCAGTATCATTTTTACTGTTACAATACGTAAGCATAATGAAATTAACATTAATATAAAAAAAATTAATTAAATCTTATTCTAGGAAATGAGTTTTACCTTTCTATTATTTTCAATCTGTATGCTGTATGTTAGAATATTTCTCATGTATGTTTTATACCATGTATATTTGTCATGTTAAATAATTTCTTTACTTGAAATTTTTGTGTATGGGATTGATGGGGAAGTATCATTGCAACAACAGCCAGTAACAAGTCCACAGATTCAAAGAGTCCAAATTTGGAAGAGGTTATCAGACTGCATCATTAATGTACTAATTGTGTAATACAGATCCATCACTGAGTGTTGTCGGGATTTTGTTGTATATGTCCATAACAACAAAAGCCCTGGGGAGCAGTTGTAATGGATCTGGGAGATGTTATTTTTTTACCATATTTGTCGATACTGAATTGAAAATGTTTTCTTATATTTTTGTCAGAATTTATTATAATTTGTCTTATTATATGTTAATTTACTTCTGTTTTTGAGAGTAAAAGCATATTGATTACTATTGGAGGGTGTATCGAGGAATAGCAAAGAAACTGATTGTGTAAAATATCTTTGACGTTGGAGTAGTCTTTGACTATAGTCAGTCCGAGTCGGAAGCTAACTCTTGGTGTGTGTTGACGGAAGAACAATGTGAAGGTCGCAGTCATAAATAATTTTGAATTATGTTAACTATTATTTTTGTATTATCTGAAAAGAAGAAACTACATTGGAAGAAACTGTATTTGAAACACCAAAATGAGAGAAACACGTTGAACCACGTCATTTTCTGCAGCGATGCATTGTGGAATCATACTTAGACAACTGAAGCCAAGACTTATATTTGCTTGCAAACGTCTAATGGAAAAGGTACTGTCACGAAATATGGCAAATTTAAGTTCATAAAATAATAGTGACCATATTTTCAACTTGTGTAATAGCCGGGATGCCATATTTCAAAGTGACAAGTAAGAAAAATACAGTTAATACTTAAATTAAGGTAGCTCGCTGCACAGCAGACGTGAAGCAGACGGCAGTTACACTCAGTAGTGTTTCTCGAAAACAACGTCGCCTTACCTCCAGGGATTCGCATGTGAGTTCCCGAAGCACCTCCGTAACACTTACGTGTTGTTCGAACCTACCAGCAACAAATCTGGCAGCTCGCCTCTGAATTGCTTCGATGTCTTTCTTCAATCCGACCTGGTCTTTTATATCTCATTCATTGTCCAAATGTTTGTCAGAACATCGTACCCGCCACAATTACATTGTAAATTAACACAACATCAATATCCCACATTGTCATACTTTTGTAGTTACTTAATGAACATTTAATATTTTGTCAACAACTTTATTCAAGAGCTATTAAAAAACTGAACTAATTTAAAAGTGATCAATCACTTGTGTTAGCGGACATCATCGCTGAAACGAGAACCAAACGACGCCTTTGTCAAAAAGGCATTAATAATTGTTTAAAAAATGCAAAAAACGACAATCTGTTGTCATTTATCGTGAGCACACCTGCACGAGAATACCAACTATTTACTTATGGGCAAACCTTTATTTATAGTTACTGAAAATTATCCGTGTGTGACATAGTGTTTATAGCATTTCTTTAATTGAATATTGTTGTAACATACCAGTTTAGTGCGGGGAAAGTGGCCACCTTGAATCAAATCATGTCTGTAGAGCTTAAGTATGACGTACTTTCGGTTATGACGTCCTGCAGCCATTGTAGCGGAACACTACAGGAGTGAGCTAAAGACCGGACTTCTTGAGTGAAGAGCTCAATGGAGCGATTCTGACACTTTGTGTCGAGTTCTTGGAGAAAGTAAACATGCCAGCGGTAACGTGCTTGATTTTATCGTGGAGGTGTTCGATTCTGGGCGATGAACGGCCGTTATCATACGTCTGCAGGGACTCTATAATTCCAGAGCTCTGAATTTGCTACAGAGCAGGACAGTAACTTTTTCCGCTTACGACACAGTACTGGGCATAGACTGAGTATTAGTACTATTCTTTGTATCGCGTGTGTTAATTTGTAAATCATTATGTTGAACTCTGAACTATTATGAGCTATTGAATGTTTAATGTATTGTGATTACAAGATGGACTTAGTTTCCGCGTATCTTTGATGATTATCTAATTTGGGGATTTTCCTACCATTGTCGTAACACTTTCAACGTAACTTCACTGCATTTGATAAAGATATTGTTCTGCGTGTACTTCAGCTGAATATTGTAGGACCACTTCCCGTTTATCAGAGATGTCCTTTCTTAAATATACATTATTCAACATAATTCTCTGTTATACATGTTATTAAATTATAATTTAGCTTTTATTTCGGCTTTCTGTGTAATTTAATAACTTGCAATTCTATCCAGAGGCCGGCCGCTGTGGCCTTGCGGTTCTAGGTGCTTCAGTCTGGAACCGCGCGACCGCTACGGTTGCAGGTTCGAATCCTGCCTCGGGCATGGATGTGTGTGATGTCCTTAGGTTAGTTAGGTTTAAGTACTTCTAAGTCTTGGGGACAGATGACCTCAGATGCTAAGTCCCATAGTGTTCAGAGCCATTTGAACCATTTTTCTATCCAGTGCACAGATCTTTCGACTGCAGTTTACTATTTGCAGCGAATTACCTGCGGGGCATGAAAGCAGACGTGTGTGGGGCGACCCTATGACTACACTGAGCTATTCTTTTAAAATAGAGACGGTCATAGACCAAGTACCTAAAGTACAAGTAACCACAGGTAAAGACGCAACTGTTTCTGCTCGTATCGGATGCTTTTAGGAGCAACAACACTCAGGAGTAACCGTTGGGTACTGTTTGTTCGTGTAAAGGCCAGGGACGTCCCTAACTGCAGAGTAGGAGAAGGGAATGGACCTGAAAGTGGGTGGCCATAGGCACCAGCGAGCCGCACGTCAGCGGGCTGGCGGGCGTACTACAGACAGTGCGCTACTACTGTCCTTTAAAAACTCCGTATTTTCGTATTCAGCGGAGTTCAGTCAGATCGTTGGGACGCCAAATCCGTGTCAGTTGTCACCAGGCTCCGCTAAGCTCCATTTTAAGTCTGTTGTCTCACTCGGAGTGCTGATGAACCGTTTGTACTTTACGGTGCTGCTAGTGATTGCTACTACTAGTTCTCACCCCTGCGACTCGGACATTTGACGTCTGCTATACCAACGGTCGAATCCTTTTCTATTTCAAGTACTTACAATTAGCCTTCAGAGTAGTAGTTTACTCTGGCTACAATAAGCAAGTTTTACTCAGTCCGTTGATTCCCTGAGTCTCTCGCAAGCATCCTTATAAAGTCCCAAGATCCACACCCTGCCGGCCAGAGTGGCCGAGCGGTTATAGGCGCTACAGTCTGGAACCGCGAGACCGCTACGGTCGCAGGTTCGAATCCTGCCTCGGGCATGGATGTATGTGATGTCCTTAGGTTAGTTAGGTTTAAGTAGTTCTAAGTTCTAGGGGACTGATGACCTCAGAAGTTAAGTCCCATAGTGCTCAGAGCCATTTGAACCATTTTTGATCCACACCTCTCGCAGGTGCCCCATGACAGTGCTTCGCGCTGATCGAAGCAGTCACCTGCAATCACTGGAATTTTGTCTCTCTGCATTTGCTCCTAACTGCTCTGGAACTGCGTGCTGCCCCGGACCTCGCTTTAAGCTCTAATACACTTCCTCTGTCCTGTGCCGGGATACGACAATGGCAAATGGAAAGCAACGAATGGGGGCTGTCCAGAGGATCTCGCAGAAGAGCTTGCAGCTGTTCCAACCAGCTTAGAGTAGCAGATTAGAGGTTTCTAGGAGGGCTCATACGATTACCATTAGCTGGGAGAAAATGCCTACTGTAGCTTACGAATTTTCCCACCACTGCAAAAATCCCACTTTCGGGAGAACCTAAGCAAGGGAATGGCCAGGGCATGGTGCAAGGTCATGCTCTTTAACCTTTTGACTGTCAGCCACGTATACTTTGCCGTTCCTTAGAACTGTTTCCATATTTATACCTGTTTTAGAGACTTCGTGTCCCTTGCAACAAAATGGAGACCGATCGAACCCTTCAGTACATGTGATCTGGTATTTAAAATATGGGTAAATCATCCATGTCAGATGACGCAATCGGCAATCTACCGAAATTTTCACGCCTGTTGATTGATTGGATTGGCAGGCAGAGTGTTAAAGATCTGCAGAGAAGGAGAACTTGGTAAGCGAATCGAAAAAGTCTATTAAAAACTGTTCTGAGGCAGATGATTCTAAGCTACGGAATGGACAGCAGGTTATTGCTCAAGCAGGGCGGAAAAGTCTAAGGATAGGAAAGAGAGACAGGGATAAGAGATGAGATTGCCGTGGGTGGAGGGAACAGGAAGACTGTAGAGAAGCGATAAGCGGGCAAGGACTTGGCCAGTAAGCAGCCATTCTACTGACTCACAACTAATTTACTACAGAACCGCTTCACGTGCATCAGAGAAGTGTAGCTGAGCGTTCTAGCATTCCAGCTAGCATTGTAGCAGAAGAAGGAACGTAGTGATGGAGATTTCAACAGCACAGCTTCCAGTCACACATTAGAGAGTGACACGCCGTGACTTAAGAAAGTTATCATGACTGAGGTAACATTCGTAAGCGCTGTGAAAAATTGATTTTGCTAAATTAACACGGATTAATGGTGCTAAATTTGATAAAAGTTACTTTGTAACCCTACTTCTGTTCATCTGTTTCATTTTCTATAGTTATCTTCGAGCGTGAGGGACTACGAATGTTCAGTTTTAATAGGCCTCGTCTCAAAGGATTCTGAAATAAAAGTGAGGCTTGTAATCCTAATATACGATCTATGAGATATGCATAGAGCCATAACAGCCTTAGGATGATTTGATAGTTTACTGACGTCTGCAAGTGCTACTTGAAGGGAAGATGGTGTTCTTTAGAAAGGATTAGAGGCAAGAAAGAAAAGGGAATTCAGAATCCATTTAAAAAACATAAAAATAAGCTTACTCTTTGCTACCGACTACATTAAAAAACTAAACTACGCCCAAACAGTGCATGAGGACATAACGATACCGACCGGCCGCTGATTCATCCACAGCCTATAGGCTTCAATCGTTGTGGATATAGACGGGCATGTGGTCAGCACGTTGCTCTCCCGGCCTTATGTCAATTTACGAGACCGGAGCCGCTACTTGTCAGTCAAGTAACTCCTCAACTGGCCTCACAAGGGCTGAGTGCACCCTTGTTGACAACCGCGCTCGGCAGACCAAACGGTCACCCCATCCAAGTTCTAGCACAGCGCTTAACCTCGGTGATCTGATGGGAACCGGTGTCATCACTGTGGCAACGCCGTTTGGTGTTGACGACATTAGGTATTGTAATATAAAATGAAATTTAAGAAGTATAAAATCTTGGGTGCAGAGCTCAGCTGTAGATTTGTTATTTTATTAATTTAGTTGTTATTTGTTTAACTTGGCAATGTTAGGTCCATCAGACCTTATCTTGCATCTCACCAGGCTTTTACATAAACTAATGTGCAAATCTTAGGCTCGAGAGTAACTTCCGAATGATGTGTCGCTGCCAAGTAACACAGCTTGATGCAACTTCTACCACACGTAGACGGAAGTACTACGGTACAGTGCAGAATGTAGCTGAAAGAAATACGCAATGAGACGGACAGAAATGACACTTTTATTCAGACACAACACTTACTCTGACGTCCCCGCGACCTATGGTGGTGCCCCGGACATTACGAAAGATGGGACACGATTCTTACTAGGATGTGTCATCACTGTGATCGGAAACCCTCGCTGTGCAGCGAGCTCTCACACTGGTCGCAACATTCGTAAGCAGTTCTTGTAGTGCAGCATTCCATCCCTCCACTATCGCCGTTGACAACTGATGTATGATAGTTCGTGCCTGTGACGACCCTGCTGCTATGTGTCTCTCCAGCACATTCCACTTGAGCTCTATGGGATTTAAGTCTGGGCAACGGGAACGCACAGGCCAGTCCATTCTGTAGCGGCACCACCGTTTAGGATAGGAAAAGCTAGCTTTGTGCGATATTCGGAGCACGAGTTACAGCCAGGTGCGGGCCGGATTGCAGTAAGTTACGCATACCAGCAGTTGCGGAGGCGCATAGAGGCCACGGGGGCATAAAACTGCCGGAGAGGGTGCACACAGCAGTTTGCATGGCGCAAGTCGCAAGCAGAAGGGGCCACTGGCCAACCTAAGTGTTACGCATACGTGACGTGAACCGGCATGCTTGGCAAAACAGAGGCACATAGCCAAGTATAAATAGGTGCCGTTTTCTAATGAGATTCATTCCAGTGTTGCAGCTCTCCTGGACGGCGACGTGTGTCACACCACCGGGCTACATGCAGCAAAAGATGGGGTGCCAGTGTCACGGTCCACGGTGGGTCGTTGCTTCGACCCTCTGAGGCCGAAGCGGGGTCCACAGTCAGCCAGGGTGGGCCACTCCTCTCGGCTCTCTGCCGCGTGCAGTCGTATCGGCTCCCGACATACGCCGGAGACTTCCGAGGCAAGGGGCGCAGATGCGGACGCCGCATAGCGGGCACTTGTTCGTCACCGCGATCTCAGCCACGCTGGCGAGAAGGATGCAGCTGGCCGCCTACAGCTCACAGAGAGCGGCGCTGAGTAGGCAGGGACGCAGACAGCCGAGTCAAGCGCGGCATCCTGACGACGACGCAGTCCGCTGGCGTACAAGGCTGGCTCAACATAGCACTGTGTTGCACTGGGTCGCTGGGGCGGTGGCCTCAGAATTGCGGGGCCCGAGTGACGCAGACCGAGGTGAACAGAGCATTGTAGCGAAAACAAATACTGTAAATCATTTGGGAAGTTCTCGCTGAGATTTAATACGGCACCTCCTGGCACCCATCCACTAAATTTGGTGTGAATGCGCTACATTTGGCGTCTGATACCACAACAATTCGCCGAATATCCTCTCGTTCCAATTGTTCTTCCACCTCTCCTGTTTGAAGCGGTCGCGCATTGTCATGCATAGAAATGAAGTCATGGCCCAATGCACCTCTAAAAAGGCGGACATGAAGCAGAAGTACACTGACACAATAGTGTTGATCAATGAGTGTATCTTGTCCAAAGCTTTGGAAGTCAGTGGGCCAATGCAACATTATGCCTTCCCTACAATAGACCAGTAAAACGATCATGTTCGGCATTTGTGCTGCAAGCACTAAGCACTCTCACCTCCTGCCATATGAGAATACGTCCAGAATCACTGCTCACACTGCATGCCCCCTCGTATGGGAAGAGCAAACGACCCCACTGCTCGCTGTGTCGCCGATGTGCAGGTGTCAACGGAACACAACTCACTGGTCGTCAGGCAAAGAGACCACCCGCATGCAGTCGCCATGTCACTGAAGAGAGTAAGATTGCATGCCTAAAGCCCTCTTAAATGGGGTTGCAACTGCACCTGCTGTTTGACGTGGCTCACTTCTTGCCTGTTGCACAATGTAACTGTCATCTGCTGCTGTAGTTGACTGTGGACCACCACCTGCTCTCCTTCGGGCGTCAATGCCTGTGGCTCGAACGCTCGTCATTCACGTGAAACAATGCTGTGAGCCACACCAGACTCCTGGGCTACTCTAGCCACACTTCGTCCTTCTTCCAGTTTCACGATGATTCTTCCCATGTGAATTCATCGAGATGTCCTCTCTGGCCCATGTTGTAGTCAAGAACTCCACCACAGTGCACCTTAACTGCTCACTGATTGACACATGGTGTCTCCTGCCATTCCTTCAGTTGCATCGTGTTGCGGTCCAGTCCCGTTTGACGCTATAATCACGACGACCATAAGCCATGTGACTTCCAGCTTTCATTCATTCCCAACGAGTAGTTACCATGTTTTGGTTCATACCTATCTCGTGCTTAAGTTTTGAGGACAAGCATATTTCGTATGACATTCATTGCGATACATATGCTATAAGTTACTTCTAATTTAAATGCCACCCTTAAATGTGTGAGAGGAGGGAAGCATTTTAATTACCACTGACGCTGAGTGAGAATAAAATATATAGTTTCTGTAGTTCTATTTGTAATTGGACAGTGGTAATAGTGTATTCTCAATCATACCATCGGAGAAACTTAATAGTTTAGATCTCCACCATTCACAAGTACCAAGACGAGTGAGAACTAGAAAATTTTAATCATGGCTAATAAACGTTCACATAACAACTTAGCTGCTCCATATGATGAGACTCTCGGGGGTTGTTGCTTCAGAAAGTTCGACGTTACTGATGTACTAATATTTTAAATAAAACACGAATTGTATCACTTTTCTTGTTTTATATTATGGCCGTTTAGTATACACATTGATGGCAGATACATTTTATCGTCTGACAGCTTCCGAAAGGCAATAATCCAGACTCATTGACTGACTCGCTCACTGCCTCTGACTGTCTCCTACTTTTACTACCACATCCTTACAGACTGACGTGGCCACGAACTTTTATATAAAACTGAACAATTGAATATATTGTTAAATGTAAGATTTACAAATTAACAATTCAGTCATTAGATGAATTTCATTACTTACATCAAAAAATGGGCCATACATGTCCTGATATGCAATTTGGAAGAATTTACTTCATTTCATATACAATTTCAAAACATTTTACAGTACAACAATTTAAATTACGTTTTAGTTAATTATAAACAAATTACCTTTAATAAGACGTTATTAAGATTACTTTGGATAGCTCTCAGGATAGAGATATCGTTTTAAATAATCATAGTGAATAAACATTGTAGCTTTTTGGAAATAGAGGAGAAGTAAATTTTGAAGAATATGTGGTGCAACATGGCTGCACAGTTCATATCACGAAATTTAAAAGTTGGATTATTAACAAATGGGTTACTGCCCTTAGTTGCTAATATAAACTGGGTAACATATTATTGTGAAATTTAATCCGAGATAGTAAACTCAATTGTACTAATTTTTTAAAGGGCAGATTACTGCTGCAACTGGGTATAGACATAACATTATCAAGTACAGATAGTTAAAATTCGAGCTAAGCTGACCTCTTCAGAGAATGTTGACATGAGGACTGAATTTCAGATAGGGATGGGAAGGTAGTCCCATTTCATAATCCACAAAATTATACAACATATACAACTTTAGCACAGAAAGAACAGAACAACACTTTAAATTCGTTTTTAAGATGGACAACAATAAAGAAAAATTGTAGGACGCAGCACTGAACATGAGAGAAAAGGCTGAAGGGGAAAATGGAGGGGAATGTCATAAAAAAATAACTAGCGAATACAGGGGAAAAGGAAGTGTTGTGACTGACAGAAATAAAGAGCAACAAGCTTAACTGTGAGGAGATGGGAGCGTTTGCTTTACTGATTGACAGAGGAATAACTGTTCACAAGTAGGAATGCAATGAGGATTCTGGGTCAGACTTGACTTTTGACCTTTTTGTCACCTACATTCAGAAGCAGGGGTTAGTGAGCTTTGATATTTGACATTGGCCTATGGCCGGTGATCTCTAATCTTCACCTCAACCTTGACCTCATGACATGATTATTCCCTTGACCTCTGACTTACTTCACCTACGAACTTGGATTTGTAGAGATGTTTTACTCACTGATTCATTGCCAGGCCATCATGTTGTTTGGTGTGTGTGTGTGTGTGTGTGTGTGTGGTGTGTGTGTGTGTGTGTGTGTGAGTGTGTGTGTGTGTGTGTTTGAGCACGTGCGTGCTTGCATGTGTGTTTGTGCATGAGACTGCATGCACACAGTCATGTGCAATTTTTTTTAGTTTGCTGCCTACCACCAAATTTAGTTTGTTTTTAAATTTTTCAAATTTCTGGTAATCCAACACCTAGAATTTTTTGATTGTTGTAGCAGGTAGGGGAATGGTGGGGAGAGAAATGGAGGGCAGGGGAGGGGAGTGAAGGGAAGAGAGGGACAAGCTTGGTTATGTCATGAGGTTTAGGTCACAGGTTTAGGTCCAAGATTTAGGTCAAAGGTCAGAGATCATTAGCCCTGTCGCTGTATGTAAGCAACACAAAGGTCAAAAGACAGTTTTGTCCCAGAATTCTCATTGCTTCCCTACTGCCATGCACGTTAACGTTCGGGGAAACGTTATGAGGGTGACAGAAAGAAAAGCTTCAGCTTTCTTCCTAAAAGAGCAGGACACAGAACTGTGGGCAGAGCATAGAGTAACTAGTTCCAAAGGCAGACAGCAGCAACAGAGAAGCAGTAGGCGAATGTTCATGTTTTATAGATGGGCACTGCTAGGGTAGTAGGTAAGTGGATACTCGTTGTTCGGTTGTTCTTAATCTGTGATGCGAGGTACTGGGGTGCGTGTGCACTGGGGAGCCGAGCAAGCAGACATAGTGAGTGGTAATCACGCAACTTATGTAGCTGAAAGCAACTAACAAAGCACTGACACGGTCAAACAGACAGATGTTGGAGATATATCAAACACAAGCATTCATGAGCAGTTCTAACCATCTAGTGTTCTCACTATTCGTGCCATGGCCATTATACCACAATAATAGAGGTCTTTTAGAACGGTTGATTGCACAAGTTTGAGTTTACATGAAGGGCTTATTTCAATAGTGGTATAAGTCCATTTTTGTTCATTCTGAGACACAGAGTCGTAAAGTTAAATGAGCTCTGAAAAATCTGCACTTGAGATACCAGAAATATTCAAGTATATATATATATATATATATATATATATATATATATATATATATATATATATATATTAAGGCAAGAAACTCTTTTACGCCGATCTAGGAGGATTTGGCGGCATGAGAGAAAACGGGGCAGTGTATAGTTCATAGAGAATTCCCGTTCTCCAAAGCATTGCAATCTTTTATGAGCTCTTCATGGAAATCGGTTCCAAAATGCTGAAAACTCAGGAATTTGACTTGCGTGTCCCGAATATATTTCCACATATTCACACACACACACACACATATATATATATATATATATATATATATATATATATATATATATATATATATTTCTGGTATCTCAACTGCAGATTTTTCAGCGCTCATTTAAGTTTAGGACTCTGTATCTCAGCATGAACAAAAATGGACTTGTACCACTATTGAAGCAAGCCCTTCACATGTTGTGGAAATATATTCGGGACACGCAAGTCAAATTCCTGAGTTTTCAGCATTTTGGGACCGATTTCCATGAAGAGCTCATAAAAGATTGCAATGCTTTGGAGAACGGGAATTCTCTATGAACTATACACTGCCCCGTTTTCTCTCATGCCGCCAAATCCTCCTAGATCGGCCGAAAAGAGTTTCTTGCCTCTCAGCCTTGCCGGATAGATGCCTATGTTCAAAACTGGTCGCCACTGATAAATATTTTACTGACTGGTTAGAGGCTTTTCTAAAACACAACATTTTCGCCATATACTCTATTTTACTGGAATTACACTTTTACAATAGTTATGGTCTTAAGCCTATTTTGGCCACGCAATGAGCATCTGACCACTTCAAAGTGAATAGAAGATCGAAACTTCAATAGCTGAAACTTAAATAAAGTGCAGTCAGTGGTTAAACGTTGCTTTCAAAAAAATTAACTAGTCCGTGAAACTAGCAGGGACACTGTTGTGAGGTTACAGAATCTTTTGACTGTTTTTGCAGTTTACCATATGGTCGCGAGCACAACATAACAAAAATGAATCGTGTCACTTCTTCCTTACAATGCAGGTATCCATGCATATTGACCCCTTTATAATCTCAGTTAACTACAGATCTGAAAACTACTCTCTAGAAGATTGACCTTTATGCTCTAAGATTAAAGCAGAGAAAACACGGAGATCATTTTGAAGAGATTAAACCCTCTTACTGGAAGATTCTACTGACCAGTTAATGTAATTTCTAAAGGTTCTGCGCAGACTTCGTTCAACAACTGCTGCAAGAAGAAACCAACGAAAACGCTCAGTCTAAAGCGCTTTTGTCAGCTTCACCTATATTCCATTAAATGTTTTGTTTATGTGAGAGTCTTGTCATCTACATCGCATCTATCACTTATCAATGAATTTTTTATGGTTCTGTCATTTCTGGTATTCAGGTGTACAGCTTTCTCCATGTATAGTTTGTTTGAAAAACAGGAATGCGGGCAAGCTACTATGAAACCACAATCAAGGCATTATCGTAAACAAATGAGACACGATGTCAATACTCACCATAGTAGTACACGTTTATATGCCAACTATCTCCGCAGTTGATGAGGAGATGGGAAAAATGAGTGATACAAAAAAAAGTCATAGAGATAGTTAAGGAAGACTTGGGGGAAAGAAATGTACTAAATGAAACTTCACGGGTTGAGAGGATTTATGACATTAGTTCAGTGATTACAAAATCGAGTCAAATTTACAGAGAACTTGGCCATATGAGCTCACTTACCTGTATGAGTTGCACCTCCTCTGGCCCGGATGACCGCACTTATTCGGTTGGGAAGGGTGCCATCGAGATCTTGTATTCTCTCCTGGAGCGAGCTGGGCCCCACTGACGTCCGAGCTGGTCTCACACATGATCCATCTGGGACAGATGCTGGGTGTGCGAGTACCTGAACATCACTCAGAAAGTTCATAGGGACATGTGGCACGTGTGCACGATGATTCTCATGTTGGAAAATGGTATCGCATTATAGATAACACTTGAGGACACAAGATGTCTGCGCCCTTTCGTTCTGCCATCACAGTTCTCTCATTCATTACCAGTCGTAGCCTGCAGTCATACTCGATGGCTCCACACAGCAGAGCTAACACCGCTGTACCTCCCCAAAACATTGGAAGAACGGGACCTCTCCCCCGATCGCTGAACGACAATGATACGCCGTTCATTAGCGGTTCGTATTGCCCGGCCCAACGCAGCCGTTTGTACTGTGGTTTTAATGGCAAACTATAATTGGGTCAGTAGTCTGGGTGCTGCTAGTCTCCAACCAGTGGTGCAGGATGCCACACAGTGTCGTAGAGATTTACTTGTTCTCGAATGACACGCTCAGGTGCACAATACGACGATCTTCTCTTGTGGCTGATCGACTGAAACTTGACGACGAGCGTGACTGCCCTCACGTTCCCACGCAGTACAATATCTGTCCGCTGCCACATCTGAATGCCCCAGAAATCTGGATATTGCGCCATTCGACCAGCCGGACGAATGGAGACCCACAATGAGGCCCCTTTCAACCTCCATCAGGTGCTGATAACGCTGTCTCATACACATACGCAGCATCTCCGTGTCCTTGCGACTGGTCACTCAACATCTGATGCTGTTTACACACCTTACGCACCCTTCGAGGCCAGGTAACAACACTAAACACGAACAACATTAGTGCACTCTGGTGCCGCTCTACCTGTCAAAGAGAATTGCAACTCTCTAATCTACAAATCCGCCGACGTTGTGTGGGGGTTAAAGTTACATTTACATCCGACCATGTCTTCTGGGTGCTTCACGTTTTCTCAGGCACCATACAGTGGTGAGAGATTTCGAAACAAGTTTTTAAACTGTAAAATATTTCAGCGAAATCTGTGGACTCTGGCCCAAATTAATGGGCTATGAGACGCAAACTGAAGAAATTTTAAAAATGTAGATCATTATGGAATGGGACCTGGATAAACTGAAAGAAGCATAAGTTGTTGATAGTTGTAGAGGCAACGTTAGGTGAAACGTCCCCTTTGAAAAATTGTACAGGACTGTGCTTAACCTGACACACAATATTTTTAGCGCAACGCAATCTGACTTTCAAAAATCCCTACAAAAGAATGGCCTTGACTAACATTAAACTATACCTTTCAGAAACTGCTTACCTCACAAAAATCTTCATTACTCGCACTACTGCAATACAGCGAGCGCCACTACTGCCAGCTAAATAAAAGATTCAAACTACGGAAGGCACTAACTACTGATAGGGATAGTTAGCAAATGAAAGATATTAATAGAGAACAAACAATGTATTTACCTTAATAGTCATAATATATATAGCAGTTCATGACAAATTACAAAACTCCGCCATCTCTCTCCCCACATCCACCATTGCTGGCGGCTCACCTCCAACTGCCCAACGCTACGCGCTGTTCACAGCCAGCTGCCTAACGCTACAATGGCGAGTATTACAACAATGCAAAGCAGCCACAGACTGCACACAGCACAGCCAGTGATTTTCATCCCGCCAGTTCTGATAAAATTCAGGTCTGTCGTTATGTCGGTAGTTTACATAGTTTCTTTCTTGTCGGTCATGTGGTGGAGAATTTCTTCCTGAATCGTAACTGCGCGCTGGACCGTTGCGTCTAAAGTTATTCTGTCTCCCTTGATAATAATTGTTTTGGTTCCCATATTGTCTGTTTCTCTGATTGTCTCTGTGATAGTCATTACCGCGGAGAGGTGATCTTTCCCTGTAATTATTACTACTCTGCCAACGGTTGTCATATGGGTGGTGTCTGTTTTGGTCACGATTTGTGTTGTGAGAATAGCCTTGTCGTGTCCAGTTATTATTTCTTTCAAGCGGGATTGTGACGGATGTGACCTGTAATTGTTGTGTTCCTGTTTCCGTGTTCTGCGATTGTCAGTGTCAATTTCCAGTTCTTGTAACAGTCCCTGAAAAGCTTCAATGTCGTCTTTGGAACGTCCTGCTAAAATAATATGTCGTAAATGTTCAGGCAGTTTGATTAAGCAAATGCGGATGAGTTCTGAGGGGCTGTATGGGTTTGAAAGATACTGATTCTTATGCAACATGTCTTCAAAATACGCTCCTGGAAATGGAAAAAAGAACACATTGACACCGGTGTGTCAGACCCACCATACTTGCTCCGGACACTGCGAGAGGGCTGTACAAGCAATGATCACACGCACGGCACAGCGGACACACCAGGAACCGCGGTGTTGGCCGTCGAATGGCGCTAGCTGCGCAGCATTTGTGCACCGCCGCCGTCAGTGTCAGCCAGTTTGCCGTGGCATACAGAGCTCCATCGCAGTCTTTAACACTGGTAGCATGCCGCAACAGCGTGGACGTGAACCGTATGTGCAGTTGACGGACTTTGAGCGAGGGCGTATAGTGGGCATGCGGGAGGCCGGGTGGACGTACCGCCGAATTGCTCAACACGTGGGGCGTGAGGTCTCCACAGTACATCGATGTTGTCGCCAGTGGTCGGCGGAAGGTGCACGTGCCCGTCGACCTGGGACCAGACCGCAGCGACGCACGGATGCACGCCAAGACCGTAGGATCCTACGCAGTGCCGTAGGGGACCGCACCGCCACTTCCCAGCAAATTAGGGACACTGTCGCTCCTGGGGTATCGGCGAGGACCATTCGCAACCGTCTCCATGAAGCTGGGCTACGGTCCCGCACACCGTTAGGCCGTCTTCCGCTCACGCCCCAACATCGTGCAGCCCGCCTCCAGTGGTGTCGCGACAGGCGTGAATGGAGGGACGAATGGAGACGTGTCGTCTTCAGCGATGAGAGTCGCTTCTGCCTTGGTGCCAATGATGGTCGTATGCGTGTTTGGCGCCGTGCAGGTGAGCGCCACAATCAGGACTGCATACGACCGAGGCAAACAGGGCCAACACCCGGCATCATGGTGTGGGGAGCGATCTCCTACACTGGCCGTACACCACTGGTGATCGTCGAGGGGACACTGAATAGTGCACGGTACATCCAAACCGTCATCGAACCCATCGTTCTACCATTCCTAGACCGGCAAGGGAACTTGCTGTTCCAACAGGACAATGCACGTCCGCATGTATCCCGTGCCACCCAACGTGCTCTAGAAGGTGTAAGTCAACTACCCTGGCCAGCAAGATCTCCGGATCTGTCCCCCATTGAGCATGTTTGGGACTGGATGAAGCGTCGTCTCACGCGGTCTGCACGTCCAGCACGAATGCTGGTCCAACTGAGGCGCCAGGTGGAAATGGCATGGCAAGCCGTTCCACAGGACTACGTGCAGCATCTCTACGATCGTCTCCATGGGAGAATAGCAGCCTGCATTGCTGCGAAAGGTGGATATACACTGTACTAGTGCCGACATTGTGCATGCTCTGTTGCCTGTGTCTATGTGCCTGTGGTTCTGTCAGTGTGATCATGTGATGTATCTGACCCCAGGAATGTGTCAATAAAGTTTCCCCTTCCTGGGACAATGAATTCACGGTGTTCTTATTTCAATTTCCAGGAGTGTATTTCATAAGACTGGAAAATTCAGATTGTTCGAAACGTTTCATCATTATGATGCTATGTTTTACTCGGTCTTGTGTAGTTTGAGACCAATATGCAGAGAGGAAGGCATGATAAAAATCTCCTTCACTGTGGCAATCGTGAATGACCGATCGCATTCTTACAGGTGGTTCATTCTCTAAGTAGCCACACATAAATTCTAATCTGTGCTCTAATGACCAGTTGGGGGGAAAACAATGAGAGAATTGATGGAGCCACGCTTGTGGATGAATGTCGTTGGCAGAATTCTTAAACGTTTTGAATTTACGTGTAGTAATGAACAGCTTATAGTCAAAATCATCGTATCGGCGAGTAGCATATCGGTCATTGTTACGTCGTGTCGGCGGTTCCATCTCAAAATCCAATGCGCCTTGCCAATTTCTTTCATAATATCCGAAGTGTCCTGTGTTATTATTTTGTGGCTGTTCCGTATTTCTATGTCCCTCTTCCCGTATTGGGGCGCGAGTGTCCTCTGAAATACGTAATTCTTGTACTACCTGTGTCAGCTGATCTTGTACTTTGCGGATTTCTCTTTGGTGTTGCGTATTAATTTGATTCTGATTTTGTTTGAATTTCCTAATTTGTTCGCACTCTTCTGTGTCATTAAAGACTACCGGTTTCATGTCATTCAGATTATCATCTACCTTCGTAGATAAATTATTTAGCTGATCCGAAAGTTCAACTACTTTCTCTGATAAAGTACTAATTTCCTCCATGTGACTTTCTACTGTGTCCTTTAAGTTTTCCTGAGTTTTTGCAAGTTGCGTAACCGAATCGGTAGATGCAACTGAGTCAATTTTAGCTTCCAAGGTCTCATGATTTTCATGAACAATAATTTGCAGTTCTTTTATGGCTGCTTCGTGATTCTGTAATGCATTTTCATGCCGCGAAAAAATAGGTTGAAAATGCTCACAAATTTGTGTTTTTACGTCGTTACAGACTTTTTGACATTTCGATTCGATTTTATGTAACTCAGTAGTTAAATCTTCACGCGTTTGTTCAAGAGTTTGTTCCAATGAGTCTAACTTTTGAAGCTTTTGCTGTGTTTGTCTCTGATTTTGTTCCATTGTGTCTAACTTTTGAAGCTTTTGCTGTGTTTGTCTCTGATTTTGTTCCATTGTGTCTAACTGTTGCTGTGTTTGTCTCTGGTGTTGTTCCATTGTGTCTAACTTTTCAAGCTTTTGGCCCATTTGTTGCATTAATTGTAATAACAATGTACTGGTGTCTGAAACATGTTCCTCAGTGCTTTTCGGCAGTGAATTTGCACCGGCAACATTCACATTTTGACAAGCGGAAAATGTGTCTTGACTCATTTGAGAAAACGGTGAGAACCCAAAACCTGAGTCTGCAGTATTTGCAATATTGTGTTCTGTCATTCCCGATTCCTGAGACGAGCTGTTGCCGACCGATCGATCGATAACGCTTCCCTGTTCACTAACTGTTTCACTGCCTACGGCATTGTTTGCCGCCCGCTCCATTTCCCTATGCACAATTACCAAGTTACTACGTTGAACATTAGTTAATTCATTACACGGTGGCGCTAACACACTGCTTTCGTCTTCACTGTCATTTCTCAGTTTACTTTGGACCCTAGTGTTACGTTTTTCACACGCCATTATTGTCACAATATTTCACACAACAACACAGAGAAACACAATTTGAAGAGCAAAAATAGGTGAACACATTAACATAGCACTGAAAATAATATCTAGTTAATTGCAAGCGCAGCTGCGAAATACTTGGTGCAAATCTACCTGCATGCCACAACTGTTTTACTGTACAACAATGAAAGAGTGCAACTACAAAGGAGATTCTCTCTACAATTACGCGCTAGCAATAAACAATAGCTACACTAATTACACAAACTACAAGAAAAAAATCATCAGAAGATTACAATGAGGTATCCTCGGCTAAGGGTCGACGTATGAAACGTCCCCTTTGAAAAATTGTACAGGACTGTGCTTAACCTGACACACAATATTTGTAGCGCAACGCAATCTGACTTTCAAAAATCCCTACAAAAGAATGGCCCTGACTAACATTAAACTATACCTTTCAGAAACTACTTACCTCACAAAAATCTTCATTACTCGCACTACTGCAATACAGCGAGCGCCACTACTGCTAGCTAAATAAAAGGTTCAAACTACGGAAGGCACTAACTACTGATAGGGATAGTTAGCAAATGAAAGATATTAATAGAGAACAAACAATGTATTTACCTTAATAGTCATAATATATATAGCAGTTCATGACAAATTACAAAACTCCGCCATCTCTCTCCCCACATCCACCACTGCTGGCGGCTCACCTCCAACTGCCCAACGCTACGCGCTGTTCACAGCCAGCTGCCTAACACTACAATGGCGAGTATTACAACAATGCAAAGCAGCCACAGACTGCACACAGCACAGCCAGTGATTTTCATACAGAGGTGGCGTTACCAATAAAAAAACCTAAACAGCCTACTTACATAGGTAACTCCTGAAAGGAATACCTGCATTATAAAAGAGGAATAGTGAAGTATTGAGAGACAAGATAGTGAACGTAGCAGAGAATCAAATGCGCAAAAAGACGAGGCCTAATAGAAATCCTTAGATAACGCATGAGACATTGATTTTTACTGACGAAAACATAAAATATAAAGATGTAGCAAATCAAGCAGTAGAAAGGGAAATCAAACGTCTAAAGAAACAGACCGACACAAAATGTAAAATGACTAAGCAGGAATGGCTGGACGAAAAAGCTGATAGATACCACCTGTAGGAAAATGAAGGGGTTGTTGGCAAAAACTAGAAGCAGCTATAAGAATACCAAGAACCCCGATGATGATCCACTACTAAGCAAAGAAAAAAGGCGTAAAACTGTAAGAAATATATATATATATATTAGGGTTATACAAGGGAAATGAATTCGCAGGCAATAAAATAGAAAGGGGAGAGGAAGTAAATGAACATGGGATGAGAATTACGATGTTGCGAGGAGAGTTAGACAGGCCTAAGTCCAAACAAGGCACCGGATGGAGACGACTTTCTCTCAGAATCATTGAGACCCACGGAGAGCCATACGTGTCAAAAATATTCAACCTGGTGCGCAAGATATATGACATCGGCGAAACACCATCAGACATCAAGAACAACGTAACAATCCAAATTTCAATGGAGGCAGGTGCTAACACGTGTGAATATTAACCGAATAATAAGCCATGGTTGCAAAATCTTGTCACGAATTATTTACAGAACAATGAAATATCGTAGAATCCTACCTTGCGGAAGATTACTTTCGTTTCCGGAGAAGTGTAGGTATACAGTAGGCTATACTAATGTCAAACCTATGGCTATAGCATTGGTAGATTTAGATAATGCTTTTGACAGTGCTGACTGAAATACACTCCTTGAAATTCTGAAGACAGCAGTGATAAAATACAGGCAGCGAAAGGCTATTTACAACTTATACAGTAACCAGACGGCAGTTATAAGAACCGAGGGGCATGAAAGGGAAGCAGTGGTTGAGAAGGAAGTGAGACATTGTTGTAGCCTATCGCCGGTGTTATTAAATCTGTACACTGAGCAGGCAGTAAAGGAAATGAAATAAAAATTCGGAGAAGGAATTAAAGTTCGTGGAGAAGAAATAAAAGCTTTTAGATTTGCCGATGACAGTGAAATTCTCAGAGACAGTGCCTTGAGAGGAGAATACGAGATGAACATCAACAAAAGCAAAAGAGGGATAATTGGAATGTAATCGTATTAAATGAGGTGATGCTGAGGGAATTAATTAGGACACGAGACACTTAAAGTAATAGGTGAGTTGTGTTGTTTGAACAATGAAATAACTGATGATGACCGAATCAGAGAGAGTATAAAATGTAGACTGCCAATGGCAAGGAAAGCGTTTCTGAAGAAGAGGAAACTGTTAACACAGAATTAAATTTTGGCGTTAGGAAGTCTTTTCTGAATGTATTTCTCTGCAGTATAGCTTTGTTCGGAAGTGAAGCATGAACGATAAACAGTTTAGCTAAAAAGAGAAATGCTTAAGAATAGATTCGTAGATGAAACAACGAAGAGGATGTGCTGAATCTAACTGGGGAAAAAAGATATTTATGGCACGACTTGACCAAAAGAAGAGAGCAGTTGACAGGACAGATTGTGAGGCGACAAGGGACCGTCAGTTTCGTGATGAAGGGAAGTGTGGGGTATAGAAATGGTGAAGGGAGACCAAGAGATGAGTACCCTAAGCAGTTTCAGATGGATGTAGGTCCAATAGTTAGGCAGAGTGGTAGAGTCTTGCACAGAATAGACTAGCATGTAGATCTACATCTAATCAGTCATCGGACTGAAGACTGAAACAACAGTTCCATCATTTTCCAAAATCTCAATACGGCTGATGGATTTATTTGACGCTGTTCCATTTTTGCACCAAAATTCTCTACATTAAAGTATCTGCAATAATGTAGTTGATCTTCATGAAATAATAACACAAACTTCCAAACTACCATGCAGTTATCTATTATTTTAGGTGACATTCTGTTTCAGTGTAGATACAACGGACTTTTATTTACATATTCTGTTCGTGGGTTCGGGCGAAATTTATTTCCTTTCTCATTCCATTCATGAATTCAGACGCAGCTTGAGCTTCTTCGACGGCTGGCGCGACTTGTTACGGAACGAATGACATTAATATTCAAGGCCGTCGTTATTTTTCACAAATACGGTTTCATTATTCTCTGCCACTTCGCCTCTGAGTCAGTTTTGCTCCGTCCACTGCTTTTTTCCTCAGACACTGTTTCTCATTCATACGCCCTAGTCAATTTAACAAAACAAGAAGTGAGGCCAACTAATGTCTTTCATACCAAATGCAGGTCATTCATCTTTGCGCCACCCGTTTCAGAATAAACATCTCTTGAGATGAACTGTTTTAAAATTCATCTTGTTTGTTTCTCCGTTGAAATGTATTTAGCCAACATAGAATATTCCACGAGCATCCCTCATTGAAAGTTCTCGGATCTGAATTCTAAGAGAGCATCACGGTCGAATTCAATGGTGACAACAGTGGTTGTTTCGTAAATTTATTGTCAAATTATTTTCGAAAAATTTATGCTACTTAAAACTGAGTGACCATTTTAGTAGCCTGAAAATAATTTGAGAAGTTGTCGAGGTTTACAGACAGTAATAATGTCTTCTGCTGGATTGTGGCATCGTAACTTCAGGAAATATGTTGTATGATGAGTTGAGTATTTGGTACTGAGCTTTTCAAATCCATTGTGGTAAACTGTTACCTAGTAGCCTTTCTTGTTGCACAGTTGCGTACAGAATGTATGGCACGAAAACAACAGAATTTAAGATGGAGGAGTGAACAGAAAATCCTCGTAGCTTGTTGACAGCACAGAAATTGATTTCATTTCGATTATCGAGTAGAGAGTGTGTGATCTTAAACAGCGATCGTTCGAGGATGGGCAGGGAGAGATTACGGAACTAGCTGTCACTCAACTGTTACAACATTAACTCTGATGTAATGGGCACGCAGCCTCAATGACCATTTTAAAAATCATTTTTCACGTACAGCTGCTAATTCAGATCTACTTGTTACTGCATAGTTTCAACGGTAGCGTCAGTGCGAAGAAGCAGCACACAACAGCGCTAGAACGTAGTACGTTTTTGCAGGGTCTGAACAGGATGTCTTTCTGTTCGTTATCAGTTACATACAACAATATTGTTTTTGACGTTTGAGTTACGGTGATAGTGCTTGACAATGGCTATAACGTCAAAACTGGCCAGTTAATTACCAAATGGTTTTGAAAAAACTATCACCTATAGGCGGAAAATGGTGACTTTTCATACAAATGAAACGTCAAAATCTAACGTGCCTTTCCCAATTTGTTTGTTGCCGACTGATAGACCCATCCTCGCTGCACCTAATCCTGTTGTGTGTGGGTATATGTAAATGAGATATGTCTTGAAGACTAATTAGAACTGTTAACAGACCTTTGGATCAAATAAGGGAAAAAGTTGTCCGCTTAACCTGAAAATTTTTGGTTCATCCTTATTTTTTTATTTTTATTTATTTATTTATTGTTCCGTGGGACCACATTTAGGAGAAGTCTCCATGGTCATGGAACGAGTCAATACATGAAATTATAACACGATTGTAGAAACAGATAAAATGAAATATAAGAAACATATTCAAGCGACAAGTCGTTAGTTTAAATAAAAAAAATCAAGAATGTAACACTGGAATTTGCTTAATTTTTTAGCTCTTCCAGGAGCTCCTCGACAGAATAGAAGGAGTGAGCCATGAGGAAACTCTTCAGTTTAGACTTAAAAGTGTTTGGGCTACTGCTAAGATTTTTGAGTTCTTGTGGTAGCTTATTGAAAATGGATGCAGCAGAATACTGCACTCCTTTCTGCACAAGAGTCAAGGAAGTGCATTCCACATGCAGATTTGATTTCTGCCTAGTATTAACTGAGTGAAAGCTGCTAACTCTTGGGAATAAGCTAATATTGCTAACAACAAACGACATTAAAGAAAATACATACTGTGAGGGCAATGTCAAAATTCCCAGACTATTGAATAGGGGTCGACAAGAGGTTTTCGAACTTACACCATACATAGCTCGAACAGCCCGTTTTTGAGCCAAAAATGCCCTTTTTGAATCAGAAGAATTACCCCAAAAAATAATACCATATGACATAAGCGTATGAAAATATGCGAAGTATACTACTTTTCGTGTTGAAATGTCACTTATTTCAGATACTGTTCTAATGGTAAATAAAGCGGCATTTAGTTTCTGAACAAGGTCCTGAACATGGGCTTTCCACAACAGCTTACTATCTATCCGTACGCCTAGGAACTTGAACTGTTCCGTCTCGCTTATAACATGCCCATTCTGTCTGATTAAAATGTCAGTTCTTGTTGAATTGTGGGTTAGAAACTGTAAAAACTGAGTCTTACTGTGATTTAGCATCAGATTATTTTCCACAAGCCACGAACTTATATCATGAACTACATTATTTGATAATGTTTCAATATTACACACAAGATCCTTCACTACCAAGGTGGTGTCATCAGCAAACAGAAATATTTTTGAATCACCTGTAATACTAGAAGGCATATCATTTACATAAATAAGAAACAGCAGTGGCCCCAGCACCGACCCTTGGGGAACGCCCCATTTAACAGTGCCCTATTGGGACTGAACATCATTACCACTCTCAATATTGCGGAGGATTACCTTTTGCTTTCTGTTCTTAAAGTAGGAGGCGAACCAATTGTAAGCTACTCCCCTTACTCCATAATGTTCCAACTTCTGCAGTAATATTTTGTGGTCAACACAGTCAAAAGCCTTCGTTAAATCAAAGAAAACACCTAACGTTCGCAACCTTTTATTTAATCCATCCAAAACCTCACAGAGAAAAGAGACTATAGCATTTTCAGTTGTTAAGCCATTTCTAAAACCAAACTGTACATTTGACAGCAAATTATGTGAATTTAAATGCTGCAGTAACCTTGTATATACAACCCTCTCGATAACTTTAGCAAACACCGATGGCATAGAAATAGGTCTATAATTGTCAACATTATCCCTGTCTCCCTTTTTATAAAGTGGCTTCACTACCGAGTACTTTAATCGGTCAGGAAACCGACCACTCCTAAAGGAAAAGTTACAGATATGGCTAAGTACTGAGCTAACATACGTGGAACAATACTTCAGTATTCTGCTAGATACCCCGTCATATCCATGAGAGTTCTTGGTCTTTAGTGATTTAATTATTAACTCAATCTCCCTCTTGTCAGTATCATGGAGGAGCATTTCAGGTAACAGTCTCGGAACACTTTTCTCTAAGAGCGCTATATGATTCCCTGTTGGGACTAGGTTTCTATTTAGTTCACCTGCTATATTCAGAAAGTGATTATTAAATACTGTACATATATGTGACTTATCAGTAACACGGACATCCCCACTACGCACTGATTCTATATTCTCGACCTGTCTCTGCAGACCAGCCACTTCCTTTACGACTGACCATATGGTTTTAATTTTATCCTGAGACTTAGCTATTCTATCTGCATACCACATACTTTTTGCCTTCCTAATAACTTTTTTAAGCACCTTACAATACTGTTTGTAATGGGCTGCTGCATTTAGATTTTGACTGTTTCTAACGTTTTGATATAATTGCCACTTTGTTCTACAAGATATTCTTATCCCTTTAGTCAGCCACCCAGGCTGCCTGTTTGTGCTAGTACCCTGTTTTGAACGTTCTAACGGAAAGCAACTTTCAAAGAAATCCTTTGTCAGGTGTAGATTCCTTGATGAAAGAGATTCACTGGATCTTTGACACAATAACTTCTTGGCATAAATGAAAAGCTTCAGGTTTCCTCTTTAAATTATCCTCGAAGTTTGTTCGCTTCCGCAACATCCAGAGAGTGCTGATTTCCGGCGTAACGACACGCGCCGGCACGACGATGAAGAACGGAAGAGCAGAGAGCGCTGTGAGACGCTGACCAGAACGACACCACGACAGGAGCGGCATCTACGAGGGTCACTCCAAAAGAAATGCACAATATTTTTGTAAAAATACTGTTTTCATTCTGCACGTGTGAAAGTTTTACAGTGTGTAGATACATCCTTGCCGCTTGTTTTCAGACTTAGTTCAACCTGTTCCCGTGAGTGGCGCCGTCACAGCGTGGCTTCAAGATGGCTGCTACACTTGACGTTCGTCAGAAGCAACGTGCTGTCATAGAATTCCTGTGCTGTGAAAGCGAGACAGTGGGAAACATTCACAAGAGGTTGGAATAGGTGTACGGAGATGCTGGTGTCGATCGCAGTACAGTTAGTCGGTGGGCAAGCAGGTTACGTGCTGACAGCGGGCACGGCAATATTGAGGGTTGCCCTCACAGCGGCAGGCCTCGTACTGCACACACTCCAGACAATGTGCAGAGAGTTAACGAATTGGTGACTACTGCAGACGCATCACAGTGAACGAATTGTCACGCTACGTTGGGATACGGGAAGGAAGTGTTTGCAGAATACTGAAAGTGTTGGCGTTAAAAAAGGTTTGTGGCAGTTTGGTTCCCAGGATGTTGACAGTGGCTCACAAAGAAACAAGAAAAACGGTATGCAGCGAACTTTTGGAACAGTACGAGAATGTTGGAGATGAATTTCTTGGAAGAATTGTGACAGGTGATGAAACATGGCCCCATCGTTTTTCACCAGAGACGAAGAGGCAATCAATGGAGTGGCATCACGCAAATTCACCCAAGAAAAAAAAAATTCAAAACCACACCTTCTGCTGGAAAAGTTATGGCTACAGTGTTTTTCGATTCTGAAGGACACTTGCTTGTGGACATCATGCCAAGTGGAACCACCATAAATTCTGATGGATATGTGACGACACTGAAGAAACTTCAAGCTCAACTGAGTCGTGTTCGACTACATCGCCAAAAGCAGGATGTTTTGTTGTTGCACGACAATGCACGGCCACATGTCAGTCAAAAAACCATGGAAGCGATCACAAAACTCAGATGGACAACACTGAAACACCCGCCTTACGGTCCTGACCTGGCTCCATGTGCCTATTATCTCTAAGGGAAACAATCTCTTTGTGGAACAAGATTTGAAAACGATGACTCCCTTGTGGACGCTCCCAAAGAGTGGCTCCAACAGGTTGTTCCAGAATTTTACTGTGCGGGTATACAGGCGCTGGTTCCAAGATGGCGTAAGGCAGTTGAGAGGGATGGAAATTATGTGGAGAAATGAAAATATTGTTCCTAAAGGATGTATCTACACACTGTAAAACTTTCAAACATGTAGAAAAAAAGACGGATTTAAAAAAAAATAGTGTGCATTTCTTTTGGAGTGACCCTCGTACACGAAAATATAAGCGCCGCGGCCGGAGTGGACTACAAGCAGTGACTTTTGAACTATTATGTTTTGCTTGCAGTGAAATTGTATATACCGAAGGGCATTAATTATTTACATGTCGCATCTTGCATGTCGCATGTCGCATTGGCATGTCGCCAATTGCTTGCGATATGCCTTTGTGAATACGCTAAGTTAAGCATTGTCAATGTAACTTACTGTGAAAAACTCCATTAATACGACTTGCTTGAATTGTTGTCTTAAACGAGTGGGCAGAATACTACAGCTAACATTATTTATTTCACAAAATTTCATCCTCAAATTTCATTCGTTTCTACAACATCCAGACTGTGCTAACGTTGTCTGTTTCACAAAATTTCATCCTTTTCATGACGTAGAAGCCCTAAGCATCTTGTCTGGACGGAACCTGGAATGGAACTGCCGTGAAAACCTTACATATGGCTCAAGATAATTGTTCCAGAGTATTTGTTTGTTTTATAATACTTCAGTTTTTTACATAATTTCCTTTCATTCATAAATAGTAGTTATATTTCCTTTACAAACAAATAATTTTAATGTGTACATCATTGAAAGTATAAGTAATAATTTTGACTTAGATGGAGCTAATGCCAACTTTCTCCAAAAGTGCTTTACGAAAATATAGGAATTTTAATCACACTGCATTGCTGACAGTGACCATTTGTAATTACTTCTATTATCGATAAAAATTGCATTATACTAGTGACAATGAGCAGTCGAAATGATTTCTGTTGTCATTAAAAATGACTGAAATAACGTTACTCGTTATAATTTTCTATAAAATTCCACTTTAAACGTCATGTAAAAGGTGGAATGGAAAACCAATCTGCGAATAATGAGAAACTTTAAACACTAGTTACTGACCAAACATGGTCATGAAAAATGATACTATTATTAGCCTATTGGGGTGTAAGTGCCACCTAATTTTACTGCGAATGATAGTTTTTCACCCGAGTACACACAAAATTTATGACGAACGTATGGTATATGCATTGAAAATTAAGCGAGAAATATTTTTGTGAATAATAATACGTAATGTAGGTAAAAAGGGTCAGAATACTCAGGAAACTGAAATACGTCGCTATAGGACAAATAACCTGTCACCGCTTCTATAAGAAATATCTCTTAAGATACGTCTTCAGACTCTAAACAAACGTAGTCTACGTCTAGTTTCATTATGAGGAAGGGAGAAGACTGAAATTCGAACCGAGGAACACACAAAGTTTTCCTGGGGCGAGCGGCAGAGACCACGCCTCGGCCAGACTTTTCTTTTCTTTACAGTTCTTGCACCTTCTGTTTTGTATTCTGTGTGTCTAATGAAATCTGCTGGTAAAGGTGGTAATGACAGTCTCGTGTTTTTCGTCACTCCGTGGTAAGAATCACAGGGGCTTCTCATTCAAGTGAAATAAGGCCATGATATTAGAGGAACAGAACGACAGGTAAAAACAGATTTAAAGTTTTCCGACTGAGGAAAGGGAGTAAGGTTGTTTAATGTCTTGCCACCAGCTAGGTTACAAGAGAGAGAGTTGCAGCTCATCACAGGAAGGGTTGTGTGAGGAATTAACATTGACCTAGTTTTTAGGAAACATCCCTGTACTCGCCTTGAGTGTTTTAAGGAAATCACGGTAAATTTAAATTTAGATGGCAGGTCGGGGATGGTTTCCAGGTCATCACAGATATTAGTGCACGGTCATAACTACGGTGACACCTCTCGCAGTCGTATGGTAAGACACATGTACAATTTCTGCAGTGTGGTTACGAACATCGCATTACTCGAAGCGAGCACTTTCCCAGAATGTGTCTCCATTGCACTGACCCTTTTCAGAGTTACGTGGAACAATAACATAGCTGAACCAAGTGTACCATTACGTGTTTGAAACTTACTTTGTTTTAAATTACCAGCACGATTACTCTTTTGGTATTCAAGCAGAATTACGTCACATAATTGCAGATGCTGTTTCAGAACAGTCTGTAGTAACTCGTGCTGCAATGTCGACCATATGAGTCTCCTTTTTGTCTACGAATTTACCTTTTATTGGCGTTTCTGAGGATGAAAATCAAACTATTTCATAGTATTATGTAAATATTTTATGATTAATGTCCAGTATCTTTTTAACTTTTTATCTTCGCCTCTTTTTAATTAAGTTATTCTCGTTTATCATCTAAAAGCTGCAAAAAATAACGAGAACAAGATAAATAAAACGGATCACTAAAAAAGTGTTTAATAGATAAACAATAATACAGTAATATACTACGTTTAAGATTTTAAGCAATATAAACATATTAGAAGCTTATATCAGAAGATTAGAAGCACAAGACTGCTGTGACGAATACATTAACAGAATAAATGGATTCCTATTAGTCGGATTCTAACTCTGGTCCAGTAAAAGAAAAATCGATACAAAATTCATATAAACAGAGGATTCTCAGAGGCGATTACTTATTATCGACTGAACAATAGCGTGCAAAAAAGAAAATGGACTAAAAAGCTTTAAGCACTGGAACTGGATTATGTAAGAGCAACCTATCTAGTATCAAGACAGCAAATAACAAGTAATTCAGAAGTTAGAAATCGTGTGAACATGAAAGAAACTGTCATAGAAAGATTAAACAACGCAGCTGCAGTGGAATTGGCACATACCTGTAGTGCAGCTTGTAACCTCCCCCTCACCTATCGACCTTAATGACAGTGAAAAATTAAACCGCGTGCACCTAATGGAAATTTGGGAAAAGCAATCGTCACCGAAGTTAATTTGTCGGTAAAGAGGGAGGAAAGGGTTACATCTAAATGAAAGGAAAAATGCAAATGAAATTGGTGAAAATTAATTATGAAAAAGGGTAAAGTTAATAAAGAAAGTAAATGTGCGGCCGTTACGTTAACAATTAACTAGCGGTAATTAGATATTTGAGATTTGGGGAAAATTACGGTCGTCAGTCCTATGGACAATTACTATAGTAACTGAAAAAGAAAGGTTATTGCAAATATAATAATAATATGCTTCCCGTCTGCGACACCGTGTCAAAAACTATCTTAGCAAGTCAAGCGCAATTACATGCTGCCAAACCCTGGAAGCGTGGCAACTCGCGGGAGCGTCACTCAACACACCTGCTCCACCGCCCTACTCCCGCCAGACTCCGCTCTGCCCGCGCTCTACGTGGCAGAGTTAACACTACCAAAGATCCTAAACACTTTGGTTCTCCACACAACCTATTGATGTAGTCGTTCGATAGCATAGTGTCCCTAGGCCAGACCCAGCGTAAAAATACAAATAGTATTTACAATACAAACCAATTATAGATCGACATAAATGCATATATATATCATCAAGGGGTTCAGATTTAATTTTCATTTCCGATTCCGAAACATTTTCTAAAGTTTGGAATTCCATTTCTGCTCTTTGTTGCGTTTCGGCGGTCGCGTCTTTCATGCTAGCCACCTGCCCCTCAACAATGGGTTCCGCGGTGCGCGTTTCCCACTGTTCGACCGATTGTTCCATACCCCAGTCTACCAAATTCTGGTAATACGTATACTCTCCTGGGAGTCAGAATTCCGGAAAAATTGGAGTTTTGTGCAGACACAGCCTGGGAGGAGCTAAATAGCAGAGGTTGAGAGGAAGGGAAATTTTGTGGGAAATTGTTCACTTCCCAGAGCAGGCATTGGTTGGTGCTGGGAAGCGACACATAATTAACGCGATTTGCACTGCAATTGGCGTAAGTGATTTTGCTGGAGGGGAAACTGAGGCAAAGAGCGGTCTGGGAGAAGTCCCCTTAGTGGTCTTCCGTTCCGAGCTTGCCCAGACTGTGGACGTGGCGTTCTTTACTCAGCTTGCCTGGGAAAGAGTGAGCATCTCTGCAGTTTAGGTTCTTAGGACCTAGCAAATGGAACGATTGAGCTTGGAGATAGGAAGTTTTGGTTCAGCTATGTACCGAGCAAGATAGCTAGGAGCGAATAGACGAGCACAGCCTTGCAGCACCACGAGGTCGGCCGATGTCTGCACAACAATGCCGCTCCGCCACACTGTATTCGGTGATATTGCGCCCTCTCCGGCCACTGATTAATTTGTTGGATCACTTCGGCAAAGTTTCCACGAGGGTTTCATAAGCCCATGGGCCGTGTATTGTGGAATTCTTCTCGCACTTTGCATTACACCTGGGTCAGTCGATAGGAATTACTTTTGAGTTATCGTGCTTTACTCCACGCTAACGCAATTTATTACCACTGCCTGTTAGGAGAGTCATGTAATGTGATGATTGAAGGTCGTGAGTTAAAAATAAATCTGTGCTAATCGACTGCATCTGTTTTCAATCAAGTAGTTGAAATCCCAAGTCACTTTCTTAATTAATTTTATGTACAACATTTGCATCTGGTGTTCAATAGCTGAATATAACATCAGTGTGCACCCCTTTTAATTAAAAGGGATCAATGACTTGCGCCATAGGGTGGTGTGGTTTCGGGTTCCGCTGGATACGTCAGGAGTCCACTACACGCAGCAAGTGGCTACACAGGTAGCAGGAGTTGTGTGGCGTGGACTGGGCAGTTTTTTAGGTTAGATGGCCTCGGGCAAGTACAGAAAGGGCAGCAGCCTCAAAGGGTGCGAGGCAAAGTCAGGACATGCGGGGGCCAAGCAGCAATCGGTATTGTAATTGTAAACTGTCGAAGCTGCATTGGTAAAGTACCGGAACTTCAAGCGCTGATACAAATCACCGAAGCTGAAATCGTTATCGGTACAGAAAGCTGGCTGAAGCCAAGGATAAATTCTGCCGAAATTTTTACAAAGGCTCAGACGGTGTTTAGAAAGGATAGATTGCATGCAACCGGTGGTGGCGTGTTTGTCGTTGTTAGTAGTAGTTTATCCTGTAGTGAAGTTGAAGTGGATAGTTCCTGTGAATTATTATTGGTGGAGGTTACACTCAACAACCGAGCTAGGTTAACAGTTGGCTCCTTTTACCGACCTCCCGACTCAGCAGCATTAGTGGCAGAACAACTGAGAGAAAATTTGGAATACATTTCACATAAATTTTAACAGCGTGTTATAGTCTTAGGTGGAGATTTCAATTTACCAGATATAGACTGGGACACTCAAATGTTTAGGACGGGTGGTAGGGACAGAGCATCGAGTGACATTATACTGAGTGCACTATCCGAAAATTACCTCGAGCAATTAAACAGAGAACCGACTCGTGGAGATAACATCTTGGACCTACTGATAACAAACAGACCCGAACTTTTCGACTCTGTAAGTGCAGAACAGGGAATCAGTGATCACAAGGCCGTTACAGCATCCCTGAATATGGAAGTTAATAGGAATATAAAAAAAGGGAGGAAGGTTTATCTATTTAGCAAGAGTAATAGAAGGCAGATTTCAGACTACCTAACAGATCAAAACGAAAATTTCTGTTCCGACACTGACAATGTTGAGTGTTTATGGGAGAAGTTCAAGGCAATCGTAAAATGCGTTTTAGACAGGTACGTGCCGAGTAAAACTGTGAGGGACGGGAAAAACCCACCGTGGTTCAACAACAAAGTTAGGAAACTACTGCGAAAGCAAAGCGAGCTTCACTCCAAGTGTAAACGCAGCCAAAACCTCTCAGACAAACAGAAGCTAAACGATGTCAAAGTTAGTGTAAGGAGGGCTATGCGTGAAGCGTTCAGTGAATTCGAAAGTAAAATTCTATGTACCGACTTGACAGAAAATCCTAGGAACTTCTGGCTCGAAACAGCATATCCAGACACTCCGGGATGATGATGGCATTGAAACAGAGGATGACACGAGTAAAGATGAAATACTAAACACCTTTTTCCAAAGCTGTTTCACAGAGGAAGACCGCACTGCAGTTCCTTCTCTAAATCCCCGCACAAACGAAAAAATGGCTAAAATCCAAATAAGTGTCCAAGGAATAGAAAAGCAACTGGAATCACTCAACAGAGGAAAGTCCACTGGACCTGACGGGATACCAATTCGATTCTACACAGAGTACGCGAAAGAACTTGCCCCCCTTCTAACAGCCGTGTACCGCAAGTCTCTAGAGGAACGGAAGGTTCCAAATGATTGGAAAAGAGCACAGGTAGTCCCAGTCTTCAAGAAGGGTCGTCTAGCAGATGCGCAAAACTATAGACCTCTATCTCTGACGTCGATCTGTTGTAGAATTTTAGAACATGTTTTTTGCTCGCGTATCATGTCGTTTTTGGAAACCCAGAATCTACTCTGTAGGAATCAACGTGGATTCCGGAAAAAGCGATCGTGTGAGACCCAACTCGCTTTATTTGTTCATGAGACCCAGAAAATGTTAGATACAGGCTCCCAGGTAGATGCTATTTTCCTTGACTTCCGGAAGGCGTTCGATACAGTTCCGCACTGTCGCCTGATAAACAAAGTAAGAGCCTACGGAATATCAGACCAGCTGTGTGGCTGGATTGAAGGGTTTTTAGCAAACAGAACACAGCATGTTGTTATCAATGGAGAGAAGTCTACAGACGTTAAAGTAAGCTCTGGCGTGCCACAGGGGAGTGTTATGGGACCATTGCTTTTCACAATATATATAAATGACCTAGTAGATAGTGTCGGAAGTTCCATGCGGCTTTTCGCGGATGATGCTGTAGTATACAGAGAAGTTGCAGCATTAGAAAATTGTAGCGAAATGCAGGAAGATCTGCAGCGGATAGGCACTTGGTGCAGGGAGTGGCAACTGACCCTTAACATAGACAAATGTAATGTATTGCGAATACATAGAAAGAAGGATCCTTTATTGTATGATTATATGATAGCGGAACAAACACTGGTAGCAGTTACTTCTGTAAAATATCTGGGAGTATGCGTGCGGAACGATTTGAAGTGGAATGATCATATAAAATTAATTGTTGGTAAGGCGGGTGCCAGGTTGAGATTCATTGGGAGAGTCCTTAGAAAATGTAGTCCATCAGCAAAGGAGGTAGCTTACAAAACACTCGTTCGACCTATACTTGAGTATTGCTCATCAGTGTGGGATCCGTACCAGATCGGGTTGACGGAGGAGATAGAGAAGATCCAACGAAGAGCGGCGCGTTTCGTCACAGGGTTATTTGGTAACCGTGATAGCGTTACGGAGATGTTTAGCAAACTCAAGTGGCAGACTCTGCAAGAGAGGCGCTCTGCATCACGGTGTAGCTTGCTGTCCAGGTTTCGAGAGGGTTCGTTTCTGGATGAGGTGTCGAATATATTGCTTCCCCCTACTTATACCTCCCGAGGAGATCATGAATGTAAAATTAGAGAGATTCGAGCGCGTACGGAGGCTTTCAGACAGTCGTTCTTCCCGCGAACCATACGCGACTGGAACAGAAAAGGGAGGTAATGACCGTGGCACGTAAAGTGCCCTCCGCCACACACCGTTGGGTGGCTTGCGGAGTATAAATGTAGATGTAGATGTAGATGAATTAATGTCAACACTGCCACCGCAGTTCAATCAGGAGTCACAGGGCCCTATTACTTTCTTTGCGTTATCCGACATTGCGGCAGTTTTGCACTCTCTGTTGATCTGTTAGTCAATTACCTGGGGTGAACACACACCAAAACCAGATAAGTGACAGGTGGGGTGTACAGTGCTTATACTTATTATACTGACATATAACTCAATACTTGAAATATTAGCACTCATCATTAAATAGTGCCAGAACTCAACCCTTGAAGCTCAGTACGAATACATGTATTGTCGTCCTCGACATCTAACTAGATCATTAAATTATTATTTCTTTACCATTTACGAGTAACACTTTAGTTGTTATCATCCTACTTCTCCCATCATCATTTCTACTTACAAATACATATAGATACTACTAGGACAACTTGAGTAAAAATAAATGATGTTATTCAAATTCTAGCTTTGAAATAGTTTATGTTCCCTACATCTTTTAGCTTACATAAACCGCCAGTACACATAACTCTTGCAACTGAAATATTTACTCCTTTCACTCATTAATCACCCCTATTCACTTCAATAAATACAAAAAAAATCCTCCATGCCCCTTAACTTCTCCATTCAACACTGACCTTGTTACATTAATCACCCTTACACTACATATCTTTCACCAGAAGAATTAATTACTCATCTAGATATTATTTTACACATGTTCCTATTCATCACAATCACCACATATTATTTCCTTCCAGTTCTTATAGTTTTTCCTCTTATTCATGACTCATGAAACAAATATGCAAGATTACATAGAACCCTTTATTAATACCAATTAGCTTCACTTAAAATTTAAACAGTTGTTTCCTTTCAGTCTGGACACTCATCTCTATTCTTTTGGTTCTACTATTTTTTGGTTCTGACTTTGAACAATTAAACAAATAACAGATGTCACTACTTTAACATTGACTTCATACTTTCAAGATGAAAGTACACAGGTCTTACTAAACTGTTCTTAACTGAAGTATGTGGATAGCCACTGCTTAATACAATTCATTTTTCTGCAGTTGCCTTAATCTAAGGATAGGAAAGATGGAAGAGGAGTGAAACTTGAAGTAAAGTTTCACACAGCTAGGAGTGTACCAGTTGCCAACAGGTATAACAGCAAAAGAGTTGCTGATTCCCTACACATTCTCTGGTTCTACTCTGGATACTCCTACATATGTTAACAGGTTTGTAATGTGGTACATATTTCAGCATTGAATCTTGATACTTTTGGACCAATATTTCTTCAGGAATTCCCCTTCAAATTAATTGTAATCATTACATTCTTTTTTCTTCATAACTTCCCAGATGAAAGATTGTCTTCCACTCTGTCTAGTGCAGACCGTACTTTGTGCTCATCTTTAAAGTGTGATATTAAAACACCCTTTAACCAATTGGTAAATATCATTGGGTACAACACCATTTTCGGTTTATACTTCTGCCCAATATTAGCCTGGATGTACTTATTATCTCTATTTGTTACCACAATGACATGACCTTCCCTCACTGTCCAAGTTTCACCGTTAATTTCCTGACCAGTTTCTCTAATTTTGTCCTCTTGCTCTTGTGTTCCTTCTTGAAAATGGTTTGTGATTTGCTTGAGTTGCTGAACGTCATCCTGTCTCTGTTTTGCTATTTATGCCCGAAATTCACAGCTAGTTAGTTCCCTCATTTCAAAGTTCTTTGAGAGGTCTGTCCAGCTCTTCTTCCCATTTTTGCCTCTGACTTTTCTTTACCTGTATCTGTGGACAAAAGTTTATCTTGTTCTTTCATATCAATTTCCTCTTCTTGTTTAGTTTCGTCTTTAACTACTTCCTTTTGAGTAGATTTCTCATTGTTGTCAACTTCCTTTGATTTGTCTTTTCGTGTTTCTTCTAGTTTTGGAATATTAGTCATAGAATCTTCTGTAGCAAGTTTCTGTTCTTTCTTCTTTACCCCAACCATCTCCTTTGAAGTAGATTTTATCTTCCTCCTTAATTTTCTTTTCAAGAACTTCTGTTCATGAAAGCTGTTCTGTACTTTCTAGTTGTTCAGTAGTGCTACTGCAGTCTTGTGAATCCTCTATCACATTTTCATTGTGTTGGTCATGGCAGATTTCAACATCTTGAATCTCCTCTTGTATCTGTCTTAGCTCACATAACATCTTTCTGTGCTTCTTCCGTTACCTCACCCCTTATGTTATTCACACTGTCTCCGAGTTTATCTGGAGTCTCCTGCAGTGTGAAATCTCTTTCTTCATGGCCTGTTTTCCTGCTTTCTTCATGCTCCTGCCGTAATTTCTCCCAGCTTTCTCTATTCTCTTGGAGTAACTTCTCCACAAATCAATTTAATTTTGATAGTATCTGTTCCAAATTTATACTTGGCTTGTCTCTCACTGGTTTTACTGGTGTTTCAGTGTATTCCGCTGAATGGCCTAATGGACTGCCACCTGAAGGTCCACAATCACTGATTCCTGAATCATCTCTTTGACCCAGCACTAACTCCATTTTTCTATATCCTCATCCTCTGGTTTTGGCTCAGAAGACATCTCGACTGTTCACAGTCCACTGGCAAGTTCTATTAAAGAACCTTCTAGTAATCCAAAACTCCTCCTAAGTAACATTCATTGTTTCACTTCCATTAACCAAAATTAACAAAACGGCTACACTACTGAATACAGTAATCCTTACAAGCCCACTAAAACCAAACACTAACACCAACAGTCATAATTTTACACAAAACATTTAATAAGATATACATCATAAATTAATAATCATACAAACCATAAGTTCAGAGTAACAGCGCATCTCAATTGTTGTTGCATGCTACAGTCACCGCTTGGTCGCGTAAATATGCACACTTAAGCATACAATACTTCAGAGCAAAATCTCAAAAAATATTGAAAATATTGTTTATAATTCTCTGTGTTAATGCAAAATACAATCTGAAACCATTTATGTGCTCTGAAGATTGTGTAACATTCGCCACTATAGCGCAACAGATCGTCTTCACTCACCGATTGATGTTAGCACAAGTTGTGATGTTTCTACATCTGATGTGGATATGCCTTCTCCGGCCGCACACATGCCAGCTGGCTGCACTGACAGTGTGGTTCGATGGAAGACCAGGTGTTAGAGTCATCATTCGACACGGTGATCGTAGTCCATTTGTGTGGCGCCCAGTGGAGCTGTGATATCTGGCTGGCTGCGGGGTGGCGCAACTGCTGTATAGTTGGGAGTTTCGCCACTAGATGTCAAGTCGGCGCTTGTAGTTTCCAATCTTGCCACTTGAAGACGCTACTATATCACAGTGTAGTATAGTTCGTCTTTGATGTCCATAACTCTTGGGTGTATCAGGTCTAGTGGTGTGTAGAATCACCTTGCCACTCCATGCTCTTTGGCTCAGTTTCTCTCTCTGTGTGTGTGTGTGTGTGTGTGTGTGGGACGTCATTTAACAAATGCGCCGCCATCCTGACATACGAACATATCACAGTTTATAGCCGTTCAAAAAACAGTTTCTGGAGCAAAGTCGCTAGAAAACATTTCCCAACTATGTTTGTGACGCATGTTTGACCTGTTTGTCGCAATAAGTCCACACATTGCTTTCCTTAGGTGATAACGCCACAGTTTCTCACAGTAATTTTAACATTTTCATTTTAATACACCGTTCATTAACACTGGTTCTACTCTCTGATATGATGAAAACAAGGTTTTTCACGACATACGACGTATTATTGCACTATATAGTCCAAATGATACTGTTCCTTTCCGCGAGTTTTGGATTTCATACTTACGTTATATTACACTCTCCACAGTTTAATATTCATTACTGTTGTATCCTAAGAACAGGTCTTAGGCACGGTAGCCAAGATCATATACCCCTGAATCAATTTGCTATTGTTAGCGGTCGAGTAATGTAACATTATTAATGTAACAATTATTTTAATGACTCTGACCTAATGGATCAGTGCTAACCAGTTTTAACTGGTTTTTGTTTCTCAGTAATGCTCTATTCAAGGAATAGAGGTTTCTACATCTACATCCATACTCCGCAAGCCACCTGACGGTGTGTGGCGGAGGGTACCCTGAGTACCTCTATCGGTTCTCACCTCTATTCCAGTCTCGTATTGTTCGTGGAAACAAGGATTGTCGAGGAGGGAGCAATATACTGCTTGACTCTTCGGTGAAGGTATGTTCTCGAAACTTTAACAAAAGCCCGTACCGAGCTACTGAGCGTCTCTCCTGCAGAGTCTTCCACTGGAGTTTATCTATCATCTCCGTAAAGCTTTCGCGATTACTAAATGATCCTGTAACGAAGCGCGCTGCTCTCCGTTGGATCTTCTCTATCTCTTCTATCAACCCTATCTGGTACGGATCCCACACTGCTGAGCAGTATTCAAGCAGTGGGCGAACAAGCGTACTGTAACCTACTTCCTTTGTTTTCGGATTGCATTTCCTTAGGATTCTTCCAATGAATCTCAGTCTGGCATCTGCTTTACCGACGATCAACTTTATATGATCATTCCATTTTAAATCACTCCTAATGCGTACTCCCAGATAATTTATGGAATTAACTGCTTCCAGCTGCTGACCTGCTATTTTGTAGCTAAATGATAAGGGATCTATCTTTCTATGTATTCGCAGCACATTACACTTGTCTACATTGAGATTCAATTGCCATTCCCTGCATCATGCGTCAATTCGCTGCAGATGCTCCTGCTTTTCAGTACAATTTTCCATTGTTACAACCTCTCGATACACCACAGCATCATCTTCAAATAGCCTCAGTGAACTTCCGATGTCATCCACCAGGTCACATTATATTGTGAAATATTATATTGTGAATAGCAACGGTCCTATGACACTCCCCTGCGGCACACCTGAAATCACTCTTACTTCGGAAGACTTCTCTCCATTGAGAATGACATGCTGCATTCTGTTATCTAGGAACCCTTCAATCCAATCACAGAATTGGTCTGATAGTCCATATGCTCTTACTTTGTTCATTAAACGACTGTGGGGAACTGTATCCAACGCCTTGCGGAAGTCAGGAAACACGGCATCTACCTGTGAACCCGTGTCTATGGCCCTCTGAGTCTCGTGGACGAATAGCGCGAGCTGGGTTTCACACGACCGTCTTTTTCGAAACCCATGCTGATTCCTACAGAGTAGATTTCTAGTCTCCAGAAAAGTCATTATACTCGAACATAATACGTGTTCCAAAATTCTACAACTGATCGACGTTAGAGATATAGGTCTATAGTTCTGCACATCTGTTCGACGTCCCTTCTTGAAAACGGGGATGACCTGTGCCCTTTTCCAATCCTTTGGAACGCTACGCTCTTCTAGAGGCCTATGGTACACCGCTGTATTAATCGACGCTATGTATTCACTATATTCACTTTAAAGACAACTGGACACATTCACTACCGTTTTCATACGCGCAAATTCACGTTTAATCAAATGCATTGAAATATTGTCATATACTGCTATTTTGTCAAAAACTGACATATTGAGCCCGTGGCTGTGTACAAAATATAGGTTGACTCTTACACAGAAGATTACAACAACCAGCCACTTTTTGCAATGCTATTTACTTATTTAAACAGAGCTATTACCGGTTTCGAACCGATAGGGTCATCTTCAGACGGATAGTTCGCGTTTTACATTACATTTCGTGTTTTGTTTCCCCACCTGACGAAACTTGCTTGGGGTGTTGATGCCCTACAACCAAGACAAGATGTGGGACAACGTCGTTTTAGTTGTAATTGTGGCTTACGACGATTTTAACATCACTTAAAACGTCGTGAGGCGCAATTACAATTACATAGTACGAAACAGGGTTTAAATATGACACATGCATCATCGACGCAATACATTTGAAAATGACCACAGACCGAAATTGGCCAGTAATGTCATAAAGATACTTGGCGCAATAAAGGCATCTTGAACAATAGAACTGACCGTCGACGGTGTTTTTTTAATGGTTGCATCATTCTGAAGTTGAGTCAAGGCTGTGGATCCACATAATTATAAAGAAAGTAACCTAAAAAATTAGATCGACAGAAAGTGAAAAACAACAAAGGAGGAGTGGCTATAGGAGAAATACAAGACTGTATAAATATGCATGACCACTGGAAAGACTGAAGCCGCCTATAGGATACTGAAAGAGACCACGAGAGAAAAGAGAAGAAAGTATATGAATACCAAGAGCTCGGATGGCAAGCCAATACTGGAAGGGAAGATTGGAAGGTTGAAGGGATATAAAGAACGGCTCTTTGCGGGAAAGTAACTTGAAAACAGTGTTATTCCTAGAAAGAGGAGAGGAAGCAGACTAGATGAGACATGTTATGCCGTGAGAAGCATTTGACAGGGCACTGAAAGACCTCTGTCGAAACAGGCATCTGGAGTAGACGCTAGATATCCCCTCAGACTTACTGCAATCCCTGGAAGAAAATACCATGAAAAAACTATTCCACGCGATGTGCAAGATGTATGAGAAATGAGACATACCCGCAGACTTCCAAAGAAGGCAGATGCGACACAGCATGACCAGCGAGATGGGCCCTCACCCGATTGGTCGGCAAAGACGGAGTTCAAAGAATACTTAAGTAAAAATCAGTCTCGATCGTACAGTCATTTATTAAAAATGTGGCTTCTTTCGACCTCTAGTAATAGGCCATCTTCAGATAATGCATCCTGACTGACGTTGATGACGCTTGAAACAGCATGAAACAACCGCAAAAATGCTGCAGTTTTTTACGGCGAGAAGCAATCTCATTTTCGTAATACTATTACCAAAGATAACCAAGTTGTTCGCAATCGATAATTAGGTACATAATCGCATCTTTGCAGAAGACCTGCGTTAACTAATATGTCAAATAATTAATTGGTAAAAGTAGCAAATTAAATATTGAAGGATGGGAATGTAACACCCGCATTTCACCCTGTACACGGCTTGGACATCATGAGAATATTCCCAAACGCGCTTTTTCAAGGTCAAAAGTAGGAGCCAGTATAGAGTGATTTTTCACTCGCTCGTTCCTAGGGTTGCTTTGCAGAACAGGTGTTGCCGACAAGCGGCGGCAAAACTGCTCGTCTAGCTGAACAACGGAAAGCGACCTCTTGCCAAGGATCGCTTTCCGACCTCGGTCGCAGCACGCCGGGCTCCCACAAGGCCGAACAGCTCCGGTTGCCGTTCTTCACGAAGCCACCCAACACCGCAGCTGGCGTTGCCAACATGCTCCTGCGCCGGCTCTCGACTCGCAGATAGTTTGAACCTTCCTGACGCTGGAAGCAGTTTTCATCGCCAGTGTCTGTTCGAGAAGGAAAGGAGAGACACCATCCCTGATAGTAGTACGTGTGTTAACTCACAGATCTCGCCGCAGCAGTATGCGGGCTTGTGTAGTGCATTATAATGGAAGAGTGTCACTTCACATTCACTTAATGTATTATCGAAATTTCTACCATTAATCGTGAACAGGAAAGTCAGACTATGTCAACATAGACTGTGCTGAAAGGTACTTTTAGTTCAACATATTGACGATTTATTTAAACCAGTTTACCATTTCATGTAATGTACAACTATTTGCTTTGCTTAAATTCTGTTTTAAAATTACTGTTTGTTGTGTGGAAAAGTACCAGCAGCGAAAGCCATAATTGCATGGTTTATTAAAGTAAGAAAGTAGAGACATGCGACATTGAAGGATCGCTCTGTTATACATCTTGATTAAATGTCGTTTGTTTAAATCCATTTAATAGTAATAGAAGTTTCAAGATTAAAGGAACTTCAGTCTAATGAGAACTGCTAACTTCATATTTATGTTTGAAACGACCGTAAAGTAACGCGTGATAAAGAAGTCATTTAAGATCTCGTTAGTTTCATTCTGGTTCAATAGGCTATAACTGCATTTCTGGAATTATATTGTCATCATCTTTTCTAAGTTGAATGAACACTAGTTTCAAAACTCGTTGGTTCAGGATGAGGCGACCTGTATTATCAAGTAGAATTATTGACTACCAGAAGGAAAATTTGCAAGGTGAGTTACCATTTGTTCCTGGCCCACTGCTATATGTTATTTACTGAGAAACATGAATTAGCGGTACGTTACTTCCAGTGAAACCTTCCCGTCTCCTCTATATCTCTTTTGTATGTTACGCAACCTTCCCTTCTACAATAACCTATGAAACCTTCCCTTTGGATTTCTACCTCTTGCTTAATAACAAATGAAGTCTTCCCTTTGAAATTAATTCTCTTTCTCAATCTTCGCATACAAATTTAAATGCTGCTTATTAAAAGTTATTTTCTGAGTATTTCGACGAAAACATAGAATGTGTCGTCGCCGTGGCCCTCAGTCGTTATCTGCAATAACCCAAAACTGTTCCTTACTTTTTTACTGTTACTGGATCGCCATCTGACTTCTACATCGAACTGCGATATGAATATACTTACTCTGTTTTACTATACTCTGTTAGCTGCTGGTGGGCTGTCATAATAAGTGGCTGTATTTACTACCAAAGCTAACGTTATTCTTTAATTAATTTGACTGAAGTTACGTAATTCATAGTTAAACATTTTCTTGACAACAATAAAATTTTGCGAAGTTTTACGTTGATGGTTTTTGGGATGGATTATAATCAGTAATGCAATTTTGCTGGCAAAAATGAATTATATTCTGAAAACGATTCTTCAAATATTTACTGTTGGCAATGAAATGATTTTACAAACGTTCAAATGGGACTTACTTTTTACAATAAGCTTACAACTAGCATTGCGCAAACATACCTTCAGTAGTGTTGAGTTTCTCAAAAAATTAATTCAATAATATTAGTTCCTCTTATGATAATAGTTAGCTGATGTCTCTGTACATCCGTTTACAAACTCCTGTAAATCATAGCTAGTGGCTGGCAGGCACACCGCTCCTCTCAACCTCTCGCTTCAGACCTGCTACCGTCTCGCTTCACATCTCGCTTACTACTGACTTCCTACGAACGATAAAGTGCGGTCTCTCCCGCCAACAATGCTTTATGGTGTAGACAATCCCTGCTACCATTACAAAATGTATAAATGCGCGGTGTTTCCCTCTCTTAAAATGTATCAATACGCGGTCTCTCCCGCCCTTTTTAAAATTATATCAATGTGCGGTCTCTCATGACAAATATTAATTATTCCTACTTAATCCTATTAATAAAATACAAACATCTTTCGTAAATTGTGGTTTGACAATAGACAATAGAAATATACACGTCTTACACCAGGTTGTAATGAAGTGAAGCGTATACTTTGTTTCTTGATACAATGACGCAGTTGTCTGCCCACTAAACTCTCCAGAAGGAGTAAGATAGCGTAATTAACATTCAGACCGGTACCAACGTGGTTTACTTCTGTAAGAGAGTTCAGTTTGTTCTAGAACAGTGTTCAAATCGTTAACATTATTGTTTTTAGTGACGAGTCAGACGTTATATCCTACGATAGACAGCCAAGGCACTATTGAGCGCGAAGAGAGAGGATCTTTCCAACTAGGCGGTTGAACCTATCCCTTGGACTCGCGCAGCCAGTAATGACAGACGAGCTTATTACTCTAACGGAAACGGAAATCGTTACACCATGAAGATGTTCATCACAAAATAGGTATTAAATGATTAAATTTCCATTCCATTCGGAAATGATGTCCATCACAGGACCAGTATTATGTGTGGCACCGCTGAGGGCGCACACACACCGTACTCGTTGTGGTATGAAAACAAACAGCCTCCAGATGTCATCTTGATGCATTTCTTGCCCTGCCTGAAACACATACTGTGGCAATTCATGAATATTGTTGATTGCAGGTTGGTATGAAAGTATTCTTCACATCACATTCCAGACATGTTCTACAGGTGACAAGTTGGGGACTAGGCAGGTTAATCGAGTATCCGCATCTTCCTCAAGATCTGTGTGGTGTGATTTGTAGCGTGGCATCTTCCATGCTCCTGTTGAAATATGCCGTTTGGTGTCCTTTTCCTGATGTGTATTACGGTGGGGTCTATCACTGCACCCGCATACTGGCGACGATTCAGCCTCCCTTCAACAATTACCATACTAGTCTCGTTGTCGTATGCAGTAGCTCCCCTCACCGTGATTCCTGGAGCTGGAGAGGTGTGAGGCTCAAGGGTCGCTGCTCCCTGTGACCGTCCAACAGGTCGTCTACGGACAAGTTACCGTCAATCTTACCACCATAAATTCAAGCGGGACTCACAGCTGAACGCCAGAGAATGCCGTTCACTGTCCCAGTTGCCACCGTGTAGCTATCTTTTTCCTGTGGTAAGGTGTCAGTGGTAAACGACACACGGCATCTCGAGATCAAACTCAGCTTCTAATAATCGTTTTCGACGTTTCAAAAATTGCGTTCAGGCTGTAACCTCGAAACGGGTTGGGTGAATCCGTTTCATGAACGATAGGAGCATCTGGCCTCCTAGCATACTGGCAGTGTTTAGTCCACTTAACGTTTCACTCCTTTGCGACTACACACAGCCCCTGGAGGAGCGGTTTTGTTTGTTTACTCATATCTGCGTAGCCCATTTGATTCCCACTTCACCGTATAAGTGTGTGTGAACGAATGGACACGAAAATGAAGTATACTCTAAAACAAAAAATAAAAAAAAGAACGAATTATCCGAATGGGGCGGAAATCGATAGCTGTTTGTACATACACAGACAAACAAATGATTATACGAGAGTGAGTCAATTGAAAACCTTAAATATTTTTTAAATATTATTTATTGCGCAGAAGTGGTAAAAAGCTGTATCACCTTTCAACATAATCTCCCCCACGCCGAATGCAAGTCCTCCAGCGCTTACAAAGTGCTTAAATTCCTTTAGAAAAAAATTCTTTTGGTAGTCGGCGCACCTCTTCATCAGAACGAAAATTCTTTCCCCTCATTGCGTCTTTGAGTGGTACAAACATATGGAAACCACTTGGTGCTAGGTCTGATGAGTATGGTGGATGAGGGAGACACTCTGTGATTGTTGCAACTGTTGTATGGGCAGTGTGGGGCCTTGCATTGTCATGTTGCAAAAGGACACATGCTGACAGCAATCCACGTCGCTTTGATTTGGTTGCAGGCCGCAGATGATTTTTTTAGGAGATCCGTGTAGGATGCACTAGTGACAGTGGTCCCTCTAGGCATGTAATGCTCCAAAATGTCGCCTTTTTCGTCCCAAAAGAGAGTCAGCACTACCTTCCCTGCTGATTGTTCTGTTCGAAACTTCTTTGGTTTTGGTGATGAGGAATGGCGCCGTTCCTTGCTCGCTCTCTTCGTTTCCGGTTGGTGGAAGTGAATCCAGATTTCGTCCCCAGTAACGATTCTTGCAAGGAAGCCATCACCTTCTCGTCCAAAGCGCCGAAGAAGTTCTTCAGAAGCATCAACACGTCCTTCTCTCATTTCAGGAGTCAGCTGCCTTGGCACCCATCATGCAGTCACTTTCTGAAACTGGAGCACATCATGCACAATGTGGTGTGCTGACCGATGACTAATTTGTAAACATGCTGCAGTGTCATTCAATGTCACTCGGCGGTTTTCCTTCACTATGGTTTCAACTGCTGCAATGTTCTGTGGAGTCACAACTCGTTGTGCCTGACCTGGACGAGGAGCATCTTCCACTGAAGTCACACCATTTACGAACTTCCTACTCCATTCGTAGACTTGCTGCTGTGACAAACATGCATCACAGTACTGAACCTGCATTCGTCCATGAATTTCAATAGGTTTCACACCTTCACCATGCAAAAGCCGAATAACAGAACGGTGTTCTTCCCTGGTGCAAGTCGCAAGTGGGGCGGCCATCTTTATACTGATGCTGCGATGGTATGTGTGCATCTGCACTATGCTGCCACCTACAGGCAATTCTGTACACTGTTTGTAGCACGCTTACCAACTTACAGGATAACGGCGCGAAATTTCGATTTGTTATTACAAATTTAAGGTTTTCATTTGACTCACCCTCGCAATTTCGGGACACTGGGATGATTTATTCAGGAGGGAGAGCTTCACAAATGGAGCAAAAAAATACAGCGTTGGTCCACCTCTTGTCCTTATGCAAGCAGTTATTCAGCTTGTCATTGATTGACAGAGCTGTTGTATGTCCTCCTGAGGGATACCGTGCCAAATTCTGTCAAATTCGTGCCCTAAATTGCCAAAATCCTGAGATGGTTGGAAGGTCTTGCCCACAATGCTCCAAACGTTAGCAATTTTGGAGAGATCCGGCGAACACGCTGGCCGAAATAGAGTTTGGCAAACACAAAAACAAGCAGTACAAACGCTTTTCGTGTGCATGTGGGTATTATCTTGTTGAACTATAAGCCCTGGATGGCCTGCCGTGAAGGGGAACAAAAGCCGAGCGTAGAATGTTGTCGACGTACCGCTGTGCTGTAATGGTGCCGTGAATGACAACCAAAGGGGTCCTGCTATGAAAGGGAATGGCGGTCCAGAGCATCACTGCTGGTTGTTGGGCCGTATGGCGGGAGACAGTCCGGTTGGTACCCCAGCTCTGTCGAACTGAGCCCCGACGACCAGCGGAAACGTGTCCAGAGATGGCTCAGACAGCGGTGAGCGGTAAGACTGCACCCCTTGCAGCCGTATTAAATGTAGTTACAACTGCACCCGCTACCTGACGACGGTCCCTTCTTATCAGTACCACAATGTAATGATCATCTTCTGCTTTAGTTGACCGTTCTCTTCTTCATGCAGCACTGTCTGTGCTTCGCAACGACCCCCACGCACGTGAAACAATGCTGTGAACAACACCAAACTCCTGGGCTGCAAACGTCACACTTCGTCCTCCTTCCACTTTCGCGATCACTCTTCCCCGTGCGAAATCATCCAGATGTTGTCTTCGGGCCGTTCTGTAGTGAAGAACGCCGTGACAGTGCAGCGTAACTGCTTGCTGAATCACACACACACACACACACACACACACGCACGCACGCACGCACGCAAGCGCACTCACTCACACGCACACACGTCTTTTCCCGTTCTTTGAACTGCCTCACGTTGCGGAGACAGCCCCGTTTCGTGATATGGTCACGCTGACGTCACACACATAACGTCCAGCTTTCTGTGCAAGACTGGGAGACTGACAGTGTGCTCCGACACTTTCATTCAGTTCCACCAAGTAGTTCAGACGTCATGTTACTTTACCTATCTAGTGGTAACACGCAGTCAACACGGATTTAGAAAACATCGTTCTTGTGAAACACAGATACCTCTTTACACACACGAAGTGTTGAGAGCTATTAACAAGGTTTCAACTTGCTTCCGTATGTCTAGATTTCGAAAAGGCTTTCGACACTGTACCTCACAAGCAGCTTGTAGTGACACTGCGTGCTTATGGACTATTGTATCAGTTATGCGACTGCGTTCGCGATTTCCTGGCAGAGAGGTCACAGTTCGTAGTAATTGACGAAAAGTCATCGAGTAAAACAAAAGTGATTTCTGACGTTCCACAAGGTAGTGTTATAGGCCCTCTGCTGTTCCTTATCTATATAAAAGATTTGGGAGGCAATCTGAGCAGCCGTCTTAGGCTGTTTGCAGATGATGCTGTCGTTCATCGTTACTTCGGTGACACGATGAATCAGCCTAATGCAAAGGCCGTAAATTCAACTAAATATCTAGGACTTACAATTTCAAACAATTTAAACTGGAAAGAACACACAGAAAATGTTGCAGGGAAGGCAAACCAAAGACTGCGTTTTATTGGCGGAACACTCTTTCGGAGTACTGCTGCACGGTCTGGAACCCTTACCAGATAGGATTAACGGAGTACATCGAGAAAGTTCAAAGAAGGGCAGGATTTGGGGTGGACACCAGTAAAACAAAGAAGTTTTTCGTTTCGGCGGAATCTTCTCAAAAATTTAAAGCATCAGCTTTCTCCTCCGAATACGAAAATATTTTGTTGGCGCCGACCTACATAGTGAGAAACCATCTTCATAATAAAATAAGGGAAATCAGAGCTCGCACGGAAAGATATAAATGTTCCTTTCTATCCGTGCGCTTTTAGAGAGTGGAATAACAGAGAATCATTCTGAAGGTGGTTCGATGAACCCTCTGCCAGGCACTTAAGTGTGATTTGCAGAGTAGGCGTGTAGATTTAGACGCAGATCGTGCTTATCGGTGTAGCTCGTTCATAACGTCTTAGGAGTTTGTCGTATATCCTTACACTCATGCCGTTAGCTTCACTGTCAGAAAAGAAGATCTTAAAAGAGGATCCTCTGGTCAAAATACATCAGGCACGTTTGAGAATCTTAAACAAAACATTAATTGAATTCTGAAGGATTATCAATAGTTGCCAGTTGCAGTGAAATATGGGTAAAAAAATCAATAATTTATTCTATCTGACTGATTCTCGACAAAGAATGACTGCATTTCACAAACATTTGGGCAAATTGAAGATGTGTTTCACAAACCAATAAAACATGAGCTGCGCAGTTCATATTGCGTGGGAAGGAGCACCTGTTTGCAGATAAGATATTCTACTAAAAGAAAAATGCATAAAAAATATAAGGTCTGGGAGCGCCGCAACTTGACCAAATTAAATACTAAGCCACGAAACTTTTTTGCCTATATTATAAATATGTATGTCGTCCGAAGAGTGTCTTCACAGGTTGCAACTGGTACCTGACGACGGAACCACAAGCCGAAGACAGTCTCTGCCCTCAACACGTTCCACACGCCGCTGCTGCTGGAAGACTACTTACGTCAGAGCGCAGCGCTCCTCGCCCTACTCCTTGACAGCCGACTATGAGAACAGCGTCATCACAGCTCAGATCCGGCACGGCCAGTATTATTATTCAGAACTGTGTATCAAAGTTTGTAGTTAAAGAGGCTGTCATTCAGTGCCGTTCAACGTTGTAACAGTTATTCTTTTGTTCAGCGACAGTAATAAATGTACACTGCAACGCCAAAGAAACTGGTACAGGCATGCGTATTCAAATACAGTGATATGTAAACAGGCAGAATACGGCGCTGCTGCCGGCAATGCCTATATAAGATAACAAGTGTCTGGCGTAGTTTTTAGGTCGGTTACTGCTGCTACAGTGACAGGTTATCAGGATTTAGGTGAGTTTCAACATGGTGTTATAGTCGGCACACGACCGATGGGACACAGCATCTCCGAAGTAGCGATGAAGTGGGAACTTTCCCGTACGATCATTTTCGAGTGTAAACATCAAATCTGCGACATCGCTGAGGGCGCAAAAAGCTCCTGAAAGAACGGGACCAACGACGACTGAAGAGAATGGTTCACAGAAGTGCAACCTTTCCGCAAATTGCTGCAGATTTCAATGCTGGGACATCAGCAAGTGTCAGCGTGCGAAACATTCAAGGAAACATCATCGATACGGGCTTTCGGAGCTGAAGGCCCCCTCGTGTACCCTTGATGATTGCACGACACGAAGCTTTATGCCTCGCATGGGCCCATCAACACCAACATCGGACTCTTCACGACTGGAAACATTTTGCATGGTCCGACGAGTCAGCTTTCAAATTGTATCGAGCGGATGGACTTGTACAGGTATGGAGACAACCTCATGAATCCCTGTTAAAGCTGTTGGAGGCTCGGTAATGGTGTGAGGAGTGTGCAGTTGCAGTGATATGGGACACCTGATACGTCTAGATACGACTCTGACAGGTGACGCGTACGTAAGCACCCTGTCTTCAAAAATGTTCAAATGTGTGTGAAATCTTATGGGACTTAACAGCTAAGGTCATCAGTCCCTAAGCTTACACACTACCTAACCTAAATTATCCTAAGGACAAACACACACACCCATGCCCGAGGGAGGACTCGAACCTCCGCCGGGACCAGCCGAGGCACCCTGTCTGATCACCTGCATCCATTCACGTCCATTGTGCATTCCAACGTAGTTGGGCAATTCCAGCAGGATAATGCGACACCCCAGACGTCCAAAATTGCTATAGAGTGGCTCCAGGAACACTCTTCTGAGTTTAAATACTTCCGCTGGCCTCCAAACTCCCCAGACATGAACATTATTGAGCATATCTGGGCTGCCTTGTAACGTGCTGTTCAGAAGAGATCTCCACTCTCTCGTACTCTTACGGATTTATGGGCAGCCCTGCAGGATTCATGGTGTCAGTTCCCTCCAGCACTATTTCAGACATTGGTCGACTCCGTGCCACGTCGTGTTGCGGCAATTCTGCGTGCTCGCGGGTACCCTATACCATATTAGGTAGGTATGCCAGTTGTTTTGGTTCCAGTGTAGTCATTCAAGTGGAGATGAAGTGCACCAAAGTTAAATATTCGAATTTCATTGATTCACTAAAGTTAACTAATACGGTACTTCATGTCTGTTGCAGAACCCGCTCGACTACCTCGTGAAGTAAACCTAGGCTTGCTGCGACCATAAACAGTATACTGTAATCTTCACCTACAAGAAAAAACACACTAGTCTGCGAAAAGCGCGAGAGACTACCTCAGAACTGCAGCTAAATAACTACAAGCCTTGAGCTGCTCCAAGTCAAACACCAAGGAAAAGTTAAAATACTGGCTGGCGATGAGATTCTACCACGGTGTTGTCCGAACACAAACACTCGTAAAAAGTTAAAGTACACACTTGCGCGCCCTGCTAGCCGCCCATCTCGATCAGCTGTACGTTACACCGACTAATGCAGGTACTTTCTCTTACGTCAGAGCGACTCACAACGACAGATCTGTAGCACGCCATTGCTCACTGTTATGTACACTAGGTCCCCCACCAGACATCGACGAATCCGCTGAATTTAATAAAAATTACCGTCATTCAAATTAAAGGCTGGTTAAGGCGACAAACAAACCGTCGGGAGCACTCCCTCACTTTTCTCGTCATTTTCCGACTCCTCGCGACGTTCTAAGTAAATTGATACATAAAATATTAATAAAAATGTAAATTATGCACACACGGGTGCTTTTCATATAAAACAACAGAAAAGATAATATACTGCACAGAAATGCTTAGCATTAGTGCTTTTGCACTTTGTATAATTTTCATTACATTTGAGAAATATGATTGAATCAAATAATTAATTAAATAGGAAATCGATTCAAATCCGTGAAGGATGATTTAGGACTTAGGTAGCCAGGCATACATAAAATCCCCTGTATGTGGGAAGGCTTAAATCGCCGTTAGATTCACACAGTTCAGGACAGGCGCGTGGTACATCGCCGTCACAACAACCGAAAAAATCGGCGTTAGCAGGACATTGCTTAAACGAGGGACACGGGAGAAATTTGACGAAACTATGATAGTTGGCAATACTTCCCGTTTTTGGAACACTATTTGTAAAGAGCCAATTGAAATTAGTTCGCAGATAATTTATTTAATAGAGACAATGGGTTTCCTATTAGCCGGATGTGGAAACCTGTACTATACCACATCAAAACAAAACTTTCTTCGGTGCGGCCAGTTCGAGTGTTCGAAAATCGTCTCCGAGTGCGATATACTGTTGCCGCCGACGTTCTACTAATGGCGGTGCCACTTGCCCAGTCTTGAAGGGCAGCAACTATGATGGGCGGCGCAGGCGCCGAGTACGGTATGGAGGCCTATATAGGACGTCGATTTGCCGTCTTGGTATTGGTTCTTCCCGGGACTCAGCAGCAGAAGCTGCGTTCTCCTGAAGATGGTGAAAGGCTGGATCACCGAAATATTAATTCGAGTTGATTTTAGGATCCGGCAGCAAACCCAAGGAGAGTTTCTAGAGTTATTACGCCAGGAAAGCCTGCGAAGTCACAATTCAAACCTATACATATACCGCTTAGATAGATAGGGGGTGGGTAGGACTATCTCATGCTGGCTTTATACACTACTGGCCATTAAAATTGCTACACCACGAAGATGACGTGCTACAGACGCGAAATTTAACCGACAGGAAGAAGATACTGTGCTATGCAAATGATTAGCTTTTCAGAGCATTCACACAAGGTTGGCGCCGGTGGCGACATCTACAACGTGCTGACATGAGGAAAGTTTCCAACCGATTTCTCACTCAAAAACAGCAGTTGACAGGCGTTGCCTGGTGAAACGTTGTTGTGATATCTCGTGTAAGGAGGAGAAATGCGTACCATAACGTTTCCGACTTCGATAAAGGTCGGATTGTAGCCTATCGCAATTGCGGTTTATCGTATCGCGACATTGCTGCTCGCTTTGGTCGATATCCAATGACTGTTAGCAGAATATGGAATCGGTGGGTTCAGGAGTGTAATACGGAACGCCGTGCTGGATCCCAACGGCCTCGTATCACTAGCAGTCGAGATGACAGGCATCTTATCCACATGGCTTAAACGGATTGTGCTGCCACGTCTCGATCCCTGAGTCAAGAGAGGGGGACGTTTGCAAGACAACAACCATCTGCACGGACAGTTCCACGACGTTTGTAGCAACATGGACTATCAGCTCGGAGACCATGACTGCGGTTACCCTTGACGCTGCATCACAGACAGGAGCGCCTGCGACGGTGTACTCGACGACGAACCTGTGTGCACGAATGGCAAAACGTCATTTTTTCGGATGAATCCAGGTTCTGTTTACAGCATCATGATGCTCACATCCGTGTTTGGCGACATCGCAGTGAACGCACATTGGAAGCGTGTATTCGTCATCGCCATACTGGCGTATCACCCGGCGTGATGGTATGGGTTGCCATTGGGTACACGTCTCGCTCACCTCTTGTTCGCATTGACGGCACTTTGAACAGTGGACGTTGCATTTCAGATGTGTTACGACCCGTGGCTCTACCCTTCATTCGATCCCTGCGAAACCCTACATTTCAGCAGGATAATGCACGACTGCATGTTCCAGGTCCTGTATGGGCCTTTCTGGATACAGAAAATGTTCGACAGCTGCCCTGGCCAGCACATTCTCCAGATCTCTCACCAACTGAAAACGTCTGGTCAATGGTGGCCGAGCAATTGGCTCATCACAATACCCCAGTCACTACTCTTGATGAACTGTGGTATCATGATGCTGCATGGGCAGCTGTACCTGTACACGCCATCCAAGCTCTGTTTGACGCAAGCCCCAGGCGCATCAAGGCCGTTATTACGGCCAGAGGTGGTTTTTCTGGGTGCTGATTTATCAGGATCTATGCACCCAAATTGCGTGGAAACGTAATCGCATGTCAGTTCTAGTATAATATATTTGTCCAATGAATACCCGTTTATCATCTGCATTTCTTCTTAGTGTAGCAATCTTAATGGCCAGTAGTGTAATACACTGCCTGCCAAAAAACGTGAAGCACTAAGAAGACAAGATCGGACGCCAGTGTAACTTGGTACGGGTACACACCACTGAGTGATCAGAGTTGCATTTCTGTGGAACAAGTAGAACAACCACCAGAGCGCATTAATACTGTTCGTATTTAATGCTGTCATCAGGTCTGGTAAGAAACATGAGTGGGGTGTACAGCGTCAGATGTTGTATGTTCACTCCGAAGAACTTTGAGATGCCGCATACTCGCGTGTACAATGTTATCAGCCCCTGTCAGCGTTCGAAAGGGATCTCATTGTTGGTCTCCATTTGACCGGTTACTTTGAATCGCACAGTATCCAAACCTGTGGGCATTTGGATACGACAGTGGCCCAATATTGAACTGCATGGGAACCTGAGGACAGCTATCCTCATCGTTGAGGTTCTGGTCGACCACGTCTGAGCGCCTCGAAGGAGGATCACCGTACTCTGTACAAAGCAGGTCGTTACCCCTTCATGTACACAGCTGCCATCAGAGAACAAGTAATGGACTTTTTTGTTTTTTCATTTAAACGCTACGGAGTAACCGACCACCTGGATTACTAAGATGGGCTGTGTGCCACTTAGTACAAGTAACAAGCCAAACAGCATGTGGGCCACTTAGCCGCCAAGGCTGCTCACAAGTCATGTTAGGTTGACAAGCGCCCGTCCCAGCCACGAAGAGGTGGGCCTGTTTCTGATCGTTCTGCTGTGGCTGTTTTTCTGAGTGTCCTGTATTCCATTTTCATGCAGAATGCGATATTTTTAATTCCACATAATTAATAAAACAATAATAATATATTAAAAACAAAAACATAAAAGCTGAAAATGTTTTAGAATTAGTTTAATTTCTTTGCATATAGTTTAAATGTAAGGTATTGTTTACAAAAATACGAACTGAACATAATCATATTTCTCTGTATGAAATTATGAATGAAATGTGCCGTTAAAATGTCGAGATCAGCAGTGTTCAAAAATAAAGATTTGCCAAAATACAAATGTTGTCTTATAAAACATTATATAAAGGTACATGTCATTTTAAGAAAGTAAATGATTAATAATATCACAAATATAGGAAAAGTAATGGAGCTTCTGTATAAATAATCTAACTTTTATGCTCTGAGTGTACTGGAAAAAGAAACTGATAAAATGTCTGACATCAAATGTAATTTAGATACAAGGTACAATATTTCAATACATAATTAAAACTACTTCTCTGTTTTTATTAAAGTAGTACAATGTTTATAAAAGCAAAAGCATTCATTACCTCAAAATATGAGGAGGAAGTAGAAGACAGCATGCAGTACAATACAATATAAAGTAAAAATCGAATAGTTTCACGCTGTCGCCAGCTTCAGGTGAAAAGGCAGTGGAAAATCTTCGAGCCCCTATCACCTGACGTAGTACATTGTTTGCATTGCTATATGGATCTAAAGTCAGTGGTTAATACATTGTTAATAGGTTTGTCTGTTACATTTATACTCCAAATGAGTGGGTACACATATGATTATGTATAAATGATGGTTTATGTACTATGGTACACAGATAGTACATCTAGCAAGTCAAGTTACAAAGTTGTTAGCCGAGAGAAAGGGAACATGCATATAAATAAGTTCTTTTTCTAATTTTGGATGTATGTCAATTTATGTGTGCTGGTCAATCTTGCGATCTTCTGAAGCGTGTTACAACGTTCTGTTGCGTCTATATCGGTATATTCGACTGAATCTGTTCCTGTGTCCCTGTCTGTATCGGAACTTGTGTTTTGTCATGTGTTATGTTGTGTTCTTTTTCTGTCTGTGTTTTTATTCTGGCATTGGGAAGTTGATTTTTAAATATTTCAAGCAGGATTCTTTACACTGCACCAGCCAGACTATTAAGAATATTCCATTTATTAGGATCACGGAAATTTTACTGATATAATCATCTCCCATAACTTGTCTAGCGTGATCAAGTGAATTACACCTAAGCACAATGTGCTCACTTGTTCCTGGATTGCCGAATGTGCGTATCTCTGTTTGCCTTAGTCCCACACGGTGTAAATATGTTGGGTATGGTCCATATTATATCAGGTAGTGAACCATTCCTGACTAGAATCCGTATGTTTTAGTCTTAACCTGTCTGATATATTTGGAAAGAAGAAGACACGATGCCCTTTATCTGATGGTTCTCATCCTCTTTGCACATGACAATTTTCTATTTATGGAAGTGTTGTTTGGTTCTTATGTTTTCCCCTGTTATCTGTAACACTATTTCTAGTCTACCTTGACTCAACCAGTATGAGGAAGCTCTTTAACGAATAAGGAGGTCTGTAGGACATGTTCCTAAAACTACATACAGGGCATCCGCTTGTGTTGTGCTAAATGCTCCCGACATCCTAAGCAGCACACTTCTTTGTCCTCTCCTAGCTATTGTTTTGTTGGTCGCTAGGCATAGGCTGATGTGCCCAGGCACTAGCAGCGAAGCATGTAATGGATTCAAATAACGCTGTATGACAAGTCCTCATCGTCAGTAGTGTTAGTCAGAAAGGTATTGAATTTAATCCGACAAGTTTATGCATGATATTATCAGCTTTATGTACAGCATTCGTTAGAAGAGACCTGTTCATCTACCCTGCTTCTTCCGTACATTAACGTTATCCTGTTTTATACTATATTCCTCAGTAGTGGGCCCTTAAATAATAGGTAAACTCTTCTGCTTGCTGCTACTTCCAATTTGTTATGATTGCACCAGTGATTAATGGTCTGCAATGTTTGTGTACATTTGTTTTCTAATTCCAGCCTGGACCGTACAGAAACTACAACCAAAAGGTCGTCCGCATAATCGACGACACCCTCTGCACGTGTGTGCCTATCGAAGATGTCCAACAGGGGCTCAATCGCTATATCCGAAAAAATGTGCTTGCATATTGATCCATGTGGCCATCCCTTGGTTATTTTCTTAATCACGTTCTGTGTCCCAGCCTTCAATTCTACAATTCGTCACCAGCAGTGGCCCGTGAAGCTGTCATATGGAGTAGTTGGCAGTCGAATTTCCCTAGTCTAGCAAGCAGTGACGGCCACCAGAGATTATCAAAAGCTCCAGCAATGTCAATAGGTAAAGCGGCTGCATTGTTCGTGTTCCCGACAATTTATAAGGCGCGGTTTATGGCTTCTTCTATTTATTTAGGTTCTCTGAATCCATATTGATGGGGTGTTAGGTTATAGAGGCGCCTGTAATCTATCACACAGTAGCTTCTCCTGCACCTTGGCAAGTGTGTTCAGGAGACAGATAGGTCTATATGATTTCGGTTCTGTTGGATACCTGTCTTCAGACTTTTCAGTAATAACTGCATTTGCCGTTTTCCATAGTGTAGGTATTCTTCCTTGCAAAGGGCTTCATTAAAGAGGTCAGTCAAATATGGGGTGATTAATGTACTGGCATTCTTCGATGCTCATGTGTATATCCCGTCCGGCCCGGGCGCCTTTCTGTTCTTATTTATCTACTACTAGAGTCACGTCTTCCTGCGAGAAGGGGAGGGTGATACCCTCATTTGCGTACACGTTCTTCATTTCGTCCCGTAAATCTTTTGATGTCGTTCATCCTCCATTTATGAATCACCTGGCAAGAGCTTATTTAGAAGATGTTGTGCCGAGCATCTCCAGCCACATGTGTGTCTAGAGTTTTAAAGTTTCGTGGTGTGTCTGGACTCTGGCCTAAACTTTTAGGCTGGAGGTTTTAGTGCATTGCACAGTGGCTGGCTCCTCCCGTTATCCTTGCGGTCAGCCAACCACTTCCATCTGCTATATTGTTTTAGCTCCCTCTACCACTTTCTTCTTGTGTTGTCCATGTTTTACTGATGACGGCATGCTTCGTCCCACGTTTCGGTGTGGGTAGGCACATATTTTTCCAACCTTGTTACCTGTTTTTTACGTTCTGTTTTAACTTACTGTTCTGAGTCTTTTCTTGACACCCGTCTCAATCTGTTACTGACCGGCCGCTGAGGACCTTGCCGTCGTGCGCCCTTACAAACCTCTCCTCTCCATCTGTCGTGGTCCAATCTGTCCGTTTTAACGTTGACAGTACCATCGGGATCTTAACGCGTTCGGTCAGTAGCTTAAATGGTTGTCCCCATATGTCTTTTTGAAAATTCCTTTTAACAAAACGGGTGCAATGTTTTTGCTGGTTTTATAGAGTTCAGTTTTGTACTTCTGTTTTGCATCCCGGTATTGGTCTAGTCTGAGCTGTCGTTCTTGCGCTGATATAGCCTTTTGTTAGTACATCCTCTTCTTTCATGAGCCTTTTCGTAATATTGTCAGTTCAGCTGTCCAAGGATGCTGATGCCGCCACCTGACACTGGTCAGTGACACTGGTCCAATCCAAGACTTTTGTCAAGACATGTGTTTTTAAGTCTATGCTGCCCTGAGTGGTGTACAATGCCGATTCTTCTATTGCATTTCTTAATTTATTCCAGTCTGCCCTGCCAAAAAATAAGCGCTGTTATTGTGTTTGAGTATTATGTATGTTCGTATAACTGTCTGTGTGAATGATGATGGCATTGTGGCCCCGTGCATCACTTCCCATTTATTTATGTGTGGTAGGGAAATGTCCTTTGCCAGAGAGATGTCAATATTGCATTGGCCTCCAGCATGACCACGGAAGGTCGGTGGTTGTCCTGCCCTGTTTGATGAAAAAATGTTACATTCATTTATTACATCCTCTATTATCTGTCCTCTAGCGTCTGTTTTGTCGGCATGCCATATGGTTGACCATGCATTCATATCTGTTAATATAAGCAAATTTTTCCCTTGTGAAAAACGTGCAATGTCTTGCATTTTGTCAGTAAAGGAATATTGGGCATACGAAATTATCCAGACGTCACGTCCATGTACAATATCCTCTGTGGCAACGTGTTCTGCTCAAAACTGAGGTATCTTTGTTGCAGTCAAATTTGGGTTCATTAGTACATTTGCTGCCTTACCATTCACTCTGAGCTCTCACAATAATTGTGGTGAATTGTATCGGTAGGCCAGTTACTTTCCCGACTCACTTACGTGGTTCTTGCTGGCAGGCTATACCTGCGTGTGTTTTGCCTAATAATCTGCTGAGTTCCATGCCAACAAGGGTACTTCCCATGCATTTAAGCTGGACTATCTTCGCCTGGTTAGTATGACCTGTATTTGGTGTCCGCGTGTTTACTTCCATATGTGGCTGGGGGTGTAAGATCTCACGATTCAAATTACAATTCATATTGGTGAACATTATTCACTACATATATTCTGTACGTTCCATTGTCTTTCATAAATCATTTTGTATGTTTGGCATTCAGGCCCACCTACCTTGTCACAGACTCTGTTCCTGTACTTGCGTGGTACACATCCAATGGCTGTCTCCTCTTTACAGTCAAATCTCTTGTGCCCTGGCTTGGTACATCGTCCACACACCTGGGTTTTGTCACATCGCTTAGTAGGGTGCCGAAAACGACAGCAGTTAAAACATTTCTGTACTGCTACAAAATCTCTAATATTTAGTGCTTCAAACTAAATGTACACTCTTTCAGTCAGCAGTAACCGCTGACGAATTGTTGGTGTTAACTCAAGAACATAGTTTACCGCACGTTTACCTTTCGGTCCTGTTTTAAACTTGAATGAAACTCCTTCACTGAATTCTTCCCTTAAGATGTGCTCACTGAGATTGATTTCGTACAACTTGCGGTAGGGCGGGGTCATCCTGTCGTTCTTTCGTCTCCTTTGCTCTCCGTCACTTTCATCGAACACTTCACCTACGTCTATATTTCTTCCTTCCGACGACCCTTCACTCTGCAGTGGTAGATACACGCTAGGCAGTGTGAAGCAGCGTTGATGAAACCACTACCTAATACCTACCACACAGAGGCCGTGCAACTCAATTTGCAAATCAGTTCCTGTAAGTTCATTTTCACAAATTTCGGATAGTAGTTAGAACGTGTCGTGACTAAAACGGTTTAAGTTACGAACATTTTGAAGAAAGTGTGATGTTTCTGAACTAATTAGTTGAAGTTTTATAAGCGTGTACTTTTTAATTGCAGAAAGCATTTAAAAATTCTATTAACGTCTTTTTATTCATAAGGAAGTACATGAAATGGCTGTCAAGTCCGTATTTAATAATGCAAGTGCTCTATCATTGCAATTTCACTGTTTATCCAACATATTTTACACGTAAAAGCAGCCAGAATTCCTGCAAGTCCAACCCAAGCTAGCAGTCACTGACCCACCACTATTAGTGAGTTAAACGTTCGGTCGTTTCAGTGGTCTTCTATGTCAGAAGTGCTCGCCGAAGTATTCCATCGAGAACACGGAATATTCCACACGGAATTGTCTCTACGACCAAAAAATCACACGCTTATAAAACTTCAACTAATTAGTTCAGAAACATCACACTTTCTTCAAAATGTTCGTAACTTAAACCGTTTTAGTCACGACTCTAACTACAATAAACTCCCTAGCTCTACATTTTACATACTATTTTCGCAGAGACATCTAGCGTGGTGTTACTCGGAAGCAGGTTAGCGAGCGACTATCTCGATGCTCCTCTCCTCTCTGTCTACCTATCTGCACGCGGGAACCGCTTAATTCTAATTGGCTATTGATCTGAATGACCAATCAGAATGATCCATCCAGATCATTCTCGCGGCAAAACTTGCCTTAGCCAACCACTAATCAGATAGTCATTTACGTCATTACAATTTCAACATCTAATATATTGTTTAAAAAAATAGAACGAAATTCAAAATATTCTTTAAATCAATATAGAAACTTTTTCTGCTTCAGACTTTTATTCTGGCTGCTCTCTTACAAAAGCAAGCACACATCGACATATGTCATCAGCATCATGGCTTCAACACCATTTTCCCATGGTTCAATTTTATAAGGTTTTACATAAAATGACATAAGTTTTAACGTATGTCCCACATACACTCTCTCATTCCTTCCCATGTATTCACACAAAAAATAATAAGCAAATAATAATTTTGAATGATTTTTATACTACATAACGTAGAGTAATTAAAGTTTTGAAATAAAATTCCAGTTAAGTGAATTTACATACTGTGAACTTTGTTATGACTTCAGATGATAATAAAAGACATTTGGTTATTGTTCCTAACTGAGTTTTGAAACGTAAGTGTCGGTTTTAGGACATTTAAGTAATTTTATCAATCTCGGTAACTATAATTGATAAAAAGCTGAAATTTTGATAGAGTCCCTTCCTTAATAACACAAGATTGCGTACCAAGTTTGAACAAAATCGGATGATAATTACTATGGTTTATTTAGATTCGTAGGGGGTATGGATTTGCGTAACGACTGAATGTTACTTGAGGTCGTTCTCACAGCTGGTTACAGTCAGCTGCGCTGTGAGTCAGAGCGAAGATAAAAACATAGCCATCCTGAAGCCACCGTGCTACACGGCTGCGTGCTTTACTGCATCGAATGTTATTTCGTAGTAACACGCTACGTTACAAACTCTTCAAGAAATTCATCTGTTAATGCTGTTGGTACTTAGTACACAGTGAGCAGTGGCCTAAATTTTTTAGGTTCTTCACACCTGATGTTCTGAAGTTGTGCTGCCTTTCCCGTTATTTTTATTTTGTCAGCTTGGGATTCGGTCACCAGAAATACAGTATTTGTGTTGACCTTATTCCTTTATTTAACTTTGTCTTGTGTTGGATTCATCGTCTTTAATAGCGTTTCCCGTACTGTTTTGGCATCTCTGTTACTGTCCGATTTGAAGAAAAGGGTGCTGGTCTGTTTGGCATTCGTTTGACTGATTTGTTGCTCCAGTTTGTTTTTTGGCTTTCCAGCAGGAGCGCTAGCCACAACCGTCGCGAAAGACATTGGAAGGGACTGGTTTTCGGATCTCAGCTTCTCAGTCTCCGCTTTCAGTTCTGCAATCTCTGCCTGTCACAACTATTTGTCCATATAGTTTCGCCAGCTGCAGGGCAAGAATCCATATTTTATTCTTTAGCGATAAGGATATCAAAGTTGATATTTTCTTCCATCTAAGATCTGTCTGTATTCCATGTTTGGTCGACTTGGCGTGTCTCCCCACGGGCTGCTGGTGGGTGTGTCGGGGAGCTGAGTGGGGTGAGCCCTTCTATGTTCAGTCGTGGTGTCCTATCCCCACCATTAATTATTCTGTTAGCTGCTGCCAGCTTCTGCAATAATTGTGTTTCTCGGTTTTCACACGTTTATGCAAGCGTGGTATGAATATTATTGGAGTATCCAGTGTGAATGTCGTAAGAGCTTTGAACAGTAAAGTTGTATATAGTCACACTACACAATTTATTTATAATATATACCCCTGCCAAAGACATACATCGGTGATAGGTACAAGTGATGTTAAAACAGTTACTAAAAACCACCACATCAAAGATCTCGTTTTGCCCCCTATCATCTGAGAAACAATTTACGAGTACTTCATGCACGAAGTGCGCTACTGCGCCACTAGATGTCAGTGTCGCAGTGGATCTTCCCTCTGTGGCAAACTTTACCAGGCAGTGCTGCACTCTGTAGCCAAACAGGGAAATATGTCAGGCTCTGACAGTTGACGAAACAGCCGCAAGATGGCTCTGCAACGCTGGACTTGACGTCAGTATGGTTTCCACAAATCCCACGACTCTTGTATGTGCGCTAATACGAGTCTCTTTTCCTCAAACAGGGAAAGCAGCAAATGACAACGCAGGAATAGGCTGGCCAATCCGGTCTTTTCCCTCCCACATGACGTCACATGGCGTTATTTCCTGCCAAAAGGAGATAAACATTGTCAAGTTTCAGCGTTAGCACTATTTCCAGTTCAAATGAGTTCAAAATCAACACGCTGTGCACTTGAATAAATTCACAAAATCGACGCAAAATATTGAAGAAAAGACCGGAAAAAAACAAGAAATTTTAGTTTATAATCCTAGGAACAGACTGGACATAGCTGGGCTTCGAAAGTTTAAAATGTTCTTCTGGGTTCGATTCAGAAGAAATTTACTGAAAATTTTTACGTTATCAGTACAGTACTTTTGTCTGAAAACATTCAGAACACATTCTTCGTAATAACACTGGAAAGACCCACTGAAATTCCACGAAATATACGGAGCACTTTTACAGCGATTCTGCCACGCGGCAGCCATCTTGGATGCACTCCGAGCAACATTTTGTGTGGTCCCGCACAGTCGCTCGGAGACTGGTGGCAGCTGGACTAGGCAATTGCCATCACAACGTAGGCTGCCGTTAACACCACAGCACAAACGGTTGCATCTGGAGTGGTGCCGATACCAGGAATCATGAATTGGTGATGACTCGCATCGCACTGGATTCAACACTACTCCAGATGACAGTCGGCGAATATGGCAACGATCTGAGGAGAGGTCTCAGTGTTCTAACGTTTTGGAGAGACAGAGCAGTGTCACTTCTGTCATCATGACGTCGAGAGTCATAGGGGAACGACTTCAGGTGCTGGCTGGCAGTGACTTGAGGAAACTCTTGCGGCACAACAGTACATCACTGGCATTCTGCATCTTCAGGTGTTACCTATCACGTCACCAGTATCCTGCTGCCATTCTTCAGCAGGACGATGCTCGTTCAGACATAGCACGTTTCTCTATGAATTGTCTGCTTGATGATGAAGTACTTCCGTGGCCGGCTAGATCCCCGGATCTGTCCCTCGTTATAACATGTGTGGGACCAGCTCGGACATCAATTCCGCCCCTGTGCCAGTACCCAGAATATCAAGGACCAATTACGGTATTGGTGGACACGCTTTCCTCAAAAGAGGATGCCATGTCATATTGATAAATTGTCTCAAATTGGCTTCATGCATTTGCATGTTATTAGTTTTTATATGGAATTTCGATAAATTAACATGTGAATAAAAGAGTGACTTTTGCAATGCTGACGATCGGACTTCCAGCTACACTGCAATGAACTCATTTCATTGTCGCTATCATTTTGATGTAATTGGTTTTATTGTGTGACTTTGTCATATGTTCAATTCCATAACCTATCAGTTTCATTCATTTTTCTCACGGTGTACGATTTTGCCATTATGGCTGCACCGACACACCAGGTACTTCTACACAATTTCAGAGACTTTAGTGGCTTCATACAGATATAAGGCCTCTTCAGTCTATGTACATAAAATCATATCTGTATGAGGCCAGTTAAGTCCCTGAAATTGTCATTTCCTTTGTTTAAGTTCATACACCTGGGTTTCAGGCGGGATCCTCCACTTGTCTTCGATACTGAGATACTATTCCAGAACATGGAGAGCCTCGGCAATTCTATTCGTGTGTGAGGGGGACTTGAAGCAGACTGGGGCAACAGTGAGAATTTGGCTCGAGGAGGGAGGCATGGCAGTTCTGTTGTGTGGACCGCCGCTGCAAGGTGACTTGAGTGGCTAACGCACCTGCTTAGTTAGCAGGAGACCCAGGTTCAATTCCCGGCCTTGGTATAAATTTTCACTCGCCAATTCTGTCTATTTACATAACACCAGGCCCTGTTTGTACCACCAGTGCCTGGAAGAAGGCAAGCAGTCCATTTCCTCGCGATTGCTTCCAATCTGCCTGGATTTGACACTCGCATCTGCCATGCCAACTCATTTAACAGCATTACTTTTAATCCGTATTGATTGCAATAATGATTATTCACATGACCGGTTTCGGTTCCTCTAGAATCATCTTCAGGTCTGAAACGATAATGATAATAATTTACTATTTCACAAATGCAAAGCTTTTTTCATCCTATCCGATCAACATCGATCGGATAGGATGAAAAAAGTTTTGCATTTGTGAAATAGTAAATTAGTATCATTATCGTTCCGGATATGAAGATGGTTCTAAAGGAACCGAAACCAGTCACGTGAATAAACATTTTTTTCAATCAAGACGGATTATAAGTAACATAGTATAACCAGTGATTGCGGTATCCTATCAGACATTATGTCTGTTTTTGCAAAATCTGTAAACAGCCTTGACCGCTATCATGCACTCGACGTTATGTTACACTCATCATACCAAGCAGAAAACTGACCACACGAAGAAATGTCACCTCGTTCCGTATTATCCCTCTAGGCCCTCCACTGTAGTAACACCGTTGGATCGCTGTTTAAGTTCATGAAGCTATTATTTTCAGAACAAATTAGAATATTTTTATTAAATTCACAAAAATCTACAACAGTCTAGGCATCACGCAGAAACACAAACCGAATGAAAAAAGTGAATTCAAAGAAGTTGTAAGAACCGGTTTTAGGCTCATGGGAGAAGGTGTAGCTTGGCCAGACGAACTGTATGCCTTGATCAAAGGAGCGCATCAGCTGATTCATCTACAGTGGATACCGCCCCACATTGGTATTACGAGCAATGAAAATGTTGCAGCATCTGCTTGCCAGCGACATATCCATATCATACTGTGTTTTTCATAGTAGACTCGCCAACCTAGCACACAAGAAACGGACAGTGTTAATGGACACGGACCATAACACCCAAAACCACATGGTATTCCACGGTTCAATAACAGACTTCATGCCAGTCTTGGTTTCCTCGACTCGGCAGTCACGAGAGAAGAAATTGTTACTATTAACAGACTAACGGACGGTAGCATGAATGTTAGTAAAACTAAACATTTTCTAAAATTAAAACCCTATCCAAGCTGTGCTTCCACGAGGAAAATGCTCAAATGTGTGTGAAATCTTATGGGACTTAACTGCTAAGGTCATCAGTCCCTGAGCTTACACACTACTTAACCTTAATTATCCTAAGGACAAACACGCACACCCATGCCCGAGGCAGGACTCGAACCTCCGCCGGAACCAGCCGCACAGTCCATGACTGCAGCCCCCTAGACCGCTCGGCTAATCCCGCGCGGCGTAGAAGAGGACATTGTACATATGCTAACTGAATGTGACAAACACAGTCCTCCAAGACCAGTTACACTGTACAGTAAAAACCATGGATTATTTTTCTCTCAGAATAGGTCTTAGTTCCATGAACAGCTTCCATTGCCTATTCTACATACTTGTCGTTCCTTCTGTCTTTATGGAAGCGAACTTCAAAATTTAAGAAGCTTTTTTATATTTTGTATGTAAATTAGGATCTATGTTAAACATTTGTGGCTTTTACTGTGATGATGTAGCCACACTAATGTACTTCGTAAACTATCCCACAATCTCACACAACTGTTCGCTTATTCTTATACAGTTACGTAATACATTGTGTTTTACATTTTGTAATGAAATCGTACAGGTGTCCTTTTCGTATCATTATTTTCCATAATTGTATCTCTTGAAGTGAACGTTGGCTGATACCAATAAAAAACTGTATGTCTGACGATGAGTCAGGTTTCGCTGTGGACATATGGAGTGGGTTACATGGGTACACACAGCAAACTGGTCGCAGAGCAGTACCTAGAACTGTTCACACTTGATACAGCTATATAATGGCTGTCAGATTGTAATTGTGGCTACTAAGCGTAACGAAGAAATAATATACAGAAAACTGCAAAAGGCATATACAGGGTGGTCCATTAATCGTGACCGGGCCAAATATCTCACGAAATAAGCGTCAAACGAAAATACTACAAAGAAAGAAGCTTGTCTAGCTTGAAGGGGGAAACCAGATGGCGCTATGGTTGGCCCGCTAGATGGGGCTGCCATAGGTCAAACGGATATCAACTGCATTTTTTAAAAATAGGAACCCCCATTTTTATCACATATTCGTGCAGTACGTAAAGAAATATGAATGTTTAAGCTGGACCACTTTTTTCGCTTTGTGATAGATGCAGCTGTAATAGTCACAAACATATGGCTCACAATTTTAGACGAACAGTTGGTAACAGGTAGGTTTTTTAAATTAAAATACAGAACGTAGGTACGTTTGAACATTTTATTCCGGTTGTTCCAATGTAAAACATGTACCTTTGTGAACTTATCATTTCTGAGAACACATGCTGTTAGAGCGTGATTACCTGTAAATACCACATTAATGCAATAAATGCTCAATATGATGTCTGTCAACCTCAATGCATTTGGCAATACGTGTAACGACATTCCTCTCAGCAGCGAGTAGTTCGCCTTCCGTAATGTTGGCACATGCATTGACAATGCGCTCACGCATGTTGTCAGGCGTTGTCGGTGGATCGCGATAGAAAAAATCCTTCAACTTTCCTCACCAAAAGAAATCCAGGGACGTCAGATCCGGTGAACGTGCGGGCCATGGTATGGTGCTTCGACGGCCAATCCACCTGTCATGAAATATGCTATTCAATACCGCTTCATCCGCACGCGAGCTAAGTGTCAGGCAAAATGGTTCAAATGGCTCGGAGCACTATGAGACTTAACTGCTGAGGTCATCAGTCCCCTAGAACTTAGAACTATTTAAACCTAACTAACCTAAGGGCATCACACACATCCATGCCCGAGGCAGGATTCGAACCTGCGAGCGTAGCGGTCGTGCGGTTCCAGACTGCAGCGCCTGTTACAGTAAGTGTCGGACATCCATCATGTTGGTAATACATCGCCATTCTGTCATGCAGTGAAACATCTTGTAGTAACATCGGTAGAGCATTACGTAGGAAATCAGCATACACTGCACCATTTAGATTGTCATCGATAAAATGGGGGCCAATTATCCTACCTCCCGTAATTCCGCACCATACATTAACCCGCCAAGGTCGCTGATGTTCCACTTGTCGCAGCCATCGTGGATTTTCCGTTGCCCAATAGTGCATATTATCTCGGTTTACGTTACCGCTGTTGTTGAATGACGCTTCGTCGCTAAATAGAACGTGTTCAAAAAATCTGTCATCGTCACGTAATTTCTCTTGTGCCCAGTGGCAGAACTGTACACGACGTCAAAGTCGAAGCCATGCAATTCCTGGTGCATAGAAATATGGTGCGGGTGCAGTCGATGTTGATGTAGCTTTTTCAACACCGACGTGTTTGAGATTCCCGATTCTCGCGCAATTTGTCTGCTACTGATGTGCGGATTAGCCGCGGCAGCAGCTAAAACACCTACTTGGGCATCATAATTTGTTGCAGGTCGTGGCTGACGTTTCGCAAGTGGCTGAACACTTCCTGTTTCCTTAAGTAACGTAACTATCCGGCGAACGGTCCGGACAATTGGATGATGTCGTCCAGGATACCGAGCAGCTTATATAGCACACGCCCGTTGGGCATTTTGATCACAATAGCCATACATCAACACGATATCGACCTTTTCCGCAATTGGTAAACGTCCATTTTAACACGGGTAATGTATCACGAAGCAAATACCGTCTGCACTGGCGGAATGTTACGTGATACCACGTACTCATACGTTTGTGACTATTACAGCGCCATCTATCACAAAGCGAAAAAAGTAGTCCAAGTAAAACACTCATATTTCTTACGTACTACACGAATATGTAATAAAAAATCAGTGTTCGTATTTTAAAAAATGCAGTTGACATCCGTTTGACCTATGGCAGCCCCATCTAGCGGGCCAACCATAACACCATCTGGTTTCCCCCTTCAAGCTAGACGAGTTTCGTTCTTTGTACTTTTTTTCGTTTGATGCCTATTTCGTGAGATATTTGGCCCGGTCACTATCAATGGACCACCATGTACACTGAAGTGCCAATACATAATGACCGACTGCTTAATAACTTGTTTGTACGTCTTTGGAACGAAATACATCACTGGATCTGCATATCTGGGATCCGACAGTTTGTTGGTAAGTGTGTGGAGGTATGCGGCATTAAATGTCTACTCACAGTTCATGTAATTCGCGTAAATAACGGGCCGCTGATTTGCGTACGCTGTGATAGTGGCCGATAGCGACCCAGATAGGTTCCATAGAATTAACATCAGGCGAATTTGGTTGCCGAGACATCAACGTGAGTTCACTATAATGCTCCTCAAACCACTGTAGCACGGTTCTGGCTCCGAGACAAGGACGCTCCTGAAAGATGACATCGTCGTCGGGAAAGACATCAAGCATGAAGTGATGCAGGTGGTTTGCAGCTTTCGACGTGTCTTCGATTACAACCACAGGTCCCATGCAAGCGCAGGAGGACGCCTCCCATAGTGTGATACTGTTCCCATCAGCCAGCATCCGTGGCGCGCTGCATCTTTCGAGCCGCCGTTCACCTCTATGACGGCATTTGTGACGGTAACCATCAACCTAGTGTAGCATAAATGTGATTCACCCGAAGAGCCGACACGTTTCCATTGATCAGCAGTCGAATGCCGACGGTCCCGTGCTCACTGGAATCGTAACTGACGATGTCGTTCGGTCAACGTGTGAACACGTAGGAGTGGTCCACTGCGGAGCTCCATGTTGAGCGATGTACGATGTGCCGCTAAACACTTGTGCGTGCACCAGCAGTGTGCTCCTTCAACAGAGATGCCACAGACCGCCATCTATCATACATTACAGAGCAAACAAGCCTCCGACCCCACGTTCGACGAAGAGCAGCGGACGTCCAACCTGTTAGCGCCTAGTGGTGTTTCACTGCCCTACCTCTTCCCGTAGATGCTCGCGAGACCAGCACGTGAACACTCGACCAGCTTTGCCGGTTGCGAGGTACTCGTTCACAGGCTCCGCGTAATAATAATCTGTCCTTTGTTCATGTCGCTTATCTCAATGGATTTCCCCATTTGCAGCCCATATGTTAGCTAGGGTGAGGGCCCATCCGTGATGCTCCGCTTATACAGGGTTATTACAAATGATTGAAGCGATTTCACACCTCTACAATAACTTTATTATTTGAGATATTTTCACAATGCTTTGCACACACATACAAAAACTAAAAAGTTTTTTTAGGCATTCACAAATGCTCGATATGTGCCCCTTTAGTGATTCAGCAGACATCAAGCCGATAATCAAGTTCCTCCCACACTCGGCGCAGCATGTCCCCATCAATGAGTTCGAAAGCATCGTTGATGCGAGCTGCCAGTTCTGGCACGTGTCTTGGTAGAGGAGGTTTAAACACTGAATCTTTCACATAACCCCACAGAAAGAAATCACATGGGGTTAAGTCGGGAGAGCGTGGAGGCCATGACATGAATTGCTGATCATGATCTCCACCACGACCGATCCATCGGTTTTCCAATCTCCTGTTTAAGAAATGCCGAACATCATGATGGAAGTGCGGTGGAGCACCATCCTGTTGAAAGATGAAGTCGGCGCTGTCGGTCTCCAGTTGTGGCATGAGCCAATTTTCCAGCATGTCCAGATACACGTGTCCTGGAACGTTTTTTTCGCAGAAGAAAAAGGGGCCGTAAACTTTAAACCGTGAGATTGCACAAAACACGTTAACTTTTGGTGAATTGCGAATTTGCTGCACTAATGCGTGAGGATTCTCTACCGCCCAGATTCGCACATTGTGTCTGTTCACTTCACCATTAAGAAAAAATGTTGCTTCATCACTGAAAACAAGTTTCGCACTGAACGCATCCTCTTCCATGAGCTGTTGCAACCGCGCCGAAAATTCAAAGCGTTTGACTTTGTCATCGGGTGTCAGGGCTTGTAGCAATTGTAAACGGTAAGGCTTCTGGTTTAGCCTTTTCCGTAAGATTTTCCAAACCGACGGCTGCGGTACGTTTAGCTCCCTGCTTGGTTTATTTGTCGACTTCCGCGGGCTACGCGTGAAACTTGCCCGAACGCGTTCAACCGTTTCTTCGCTCACTGCAGGCCGACCCGTTGATTCCCCCTTACAGAGGCATCCAGAAGCTTTAAACTGCGCATACCATCGCCGAATGGAGTTAGCAGTTGGTGGATCTTTGTTGAACTTCGTCCTGAAGTGTTGTTGGACTGTTATGACTGATTGATGTGAGTGCATTTCAAGCACGACATACGCTTTCTCGGCTCCTGTCGCCATTTTGTCTCACTGCGCTCTCGAGCGCTCTGGCGACAGAAACCTGAAGTGCGGCTTCAGCCGAACAAAACTTTATCAGTTTCTCCACTTATCTGTAGTGTGTCGTGACCATATGTCAATGAATGGAGCTACAGTGAATTTATGAAATCGCTTCAATCATTTGTAATAGCCCTGTATATTTATGTTACCGTGTCACGTGACCCCAACGCCACCAGGCGGCATCCAACGTCGTGGTGGTCAGTGGTCATAATGTTTTGGTTTATCAGTGTACGATCATATTAAAGTAAACAGTTTTACTGTTCACAGGACTTCGTAGACCGCCTGTGTAAAGCCGACATTATTCTTTCCACCGTATGTGTGGAAAGCGACCCGTTGCTAGAGACAGTTACGTCACTGGAGCTACCTTCGCTATTTTTCCCTGCGTCTAGTAATGCCACAAAACTGCCATGGGTTTCTATAACGCTTTTTGCTACTACTGCATAGTGACCTATAAAAATCCATAACAGCAAACATGTAGCTGACAGAAATTCAAGAAACAGCAGGTTCGTAGTCAAGATGCTATAACTATAGTTTCTGAAAGACTTGAACGATGCAGTATAGAAATATACTGCACAGCGCTAGATTCACTACTGTCAACTCTTCTGCTGTTTTCACAGTGCTCATCCTAACAATAGTGACGTTTCTAAACCGCGTAAGTCACAAGAACACATTGTAAAAGTCCACTTTAATAATGTAGACGGGAACAATCGTGATTCCATCGGTAGCGGCGGATAGCTGGAAACATTTCCATAGCGTGCTCCTTTCAGGGCTGCCTTTAGACTCCGTCTGGGCAGCTGGAATTGTCCTTCAGAATAGCGACCGCAGAGGGTTGCGCGTCGCTCTTTTTCTATTCTTCTCCTTTTTTCCTAGGACGTCAGTTTTTCAGCGGCTAGAGAGAAAGATTGCGAACGTAAAATTCTGAAGCATGAATGCAGAGCGCCGATGGTTGGCAGGATAGAACTCATCTTCAAAGGAAATCCTAAATTACGCTTCCTCCAAAGTGAGAAACGTTGAAAGCGAGAAAACGAAATTCCTTAGCCCCTTGAAATACATTAGTGGAAAAGTTCCATTCGCATGACGTCCCAGTTTCCCTTGGTTCCAGAATGTCGTAGACTTCGGTACGCATCATACTCGAGGATAGCTTAGGCCTGTGTTTCTTCAGTTTTTATAAATATAATTTCTTATTATTATAAATTTAATGCATGATTTGTAACTAAATGACTATCACTAATACTATAAACAATTACGAATGATAAAACACATGAGACCGGTGTAATATTCCACAATATTCATTATTTCAGAAACCGGTTTCCGGCTGTTACGTCACCGTTAGGTACAAAGATAAATATGTGTGGCTGGATCAAAGATTAAACAAGGCGCATGTACAGGCTATCTCAGTTGTTTTTCAGAGATGGAGCTGTTAATGCTTCATTTAGGACTAAAATGAGACTATGACTTCAGTAAAATGCAGTGTATATATTTTCTTTTAGTCATTAATCTTCTGACTGGTTCGATGCGGCCCGCCACGAATTCCTCTCGCGTGACAACCTTTTCATCTTACAGTAGCACCTGCAACCAATGTCCTCAATTATTTTCTGGATGTATTCCGATCTCTGTCTTCACCATCAGTTTTTACCCTCTACAGTTCTCTCTCGTACCGTGGAACACTCGCCTTATCATCCTGTCCCTTCTTCTTATCAGTGTTCATACATTCCTTTCCACGCCAATTCTGCAGAGAACCTCCTCATTCTTCACCTTATCAGTCCACCTAATTTTCAGCATTCTTCTGTAGCACCACATCTCAAATGCTCCGATTCTCTTCTGTTCCTGTTTTCCCACAGTCCATGTTTCACTATCATACAATGCTGTGCTCCAAACGTAATTCTCAGAAATTCCTTCCGCAAATTAAGGTCCATATTTGATACCACTAGACTTTTCTTGGCAGGTATGCCCTTTTTGCCAGTGTTAGTCTGCTTTTATGTCCACCTATCTCCGTCAGTCATGGCTTGTTTTGTTGCCTAGATAGCAGAATTCCTTAACTTCATCTACTTCGTGATCACTAATTCTGATGTTATGTTTCTCTATATTCCCATTTCCGCTATTTTTGATTTTTCTTCGATTTGCTCTCAATCCACATTCTGTACACATTAGACCATTCCATTCAACAGGTTATCTAATTCTCCTTCACTTTCACTGATGATAGCAATGTCATCAGCGACTCTTATATTGATATAATTTCACATTAAATTTTAATCTCACTCTTGAACCTTTCTTTTATTTCCGTCATTGCTTATTCGATGAACAGATGAACAGTAGGGGCGAAAAACTACATCCTTGTCTTAACACCCTTTTTAATTAGAGCACTGCGTTCTTGGTATCCCGCTTTTATTGGTTCCTCTTGGTTCTTGTACATACTGTTTATTACCCGCTTTTCCCTATAGTTTACTCCTGTTTTTCTCAGAATTTGCCGGCCGATGTGGCCGTGCGGTTCTAGGCGCTTCAGTCTGGAACCGCGTGACCGCTACGGTCGCAGGTTCGAATCCTGCCTCGGGCATGGATGTGTGTGATGTCCTTAGGTTGGTTAGGTTTAAGTAGTTCTGAGTTCTAGGGGACTGATGACCACAAATGTTAAGTCCCATAGTGCTCAGAGCCATTTCAACTATTTTTTTTTCTCAGAATTTCGAACATCTTGCGCCATTTTACATTGTCGAACGCTTTTTCCAGGTCGAAAAATCCTATGAACATGCCTTGATGTTTCTTCATCTTGGCTTCCATTACCAACCGCAACGTCAGAACCACCTATCCGGCGTCTTTGCCTTTCCTAAAACCAAACTGTTCATCATCTAAGAGATCCTAAATTTTCTTTGCACCCTTCTGTATATTTTTCTCGTCAGTAGCTTCGATGCATGAGCTGTTAGGCTGATTATGCAATAATTCTCGCACTTGTCGGCTCTTGCACTCTTTGTAATTGTGTAGATGATGTTGTTTCGAAAGTCAGACGGCATATCGCCAGTCGCATATATTCTTTTACCAACGTTATGTCGCCACATCCCTCAATGATTTTAGGAATTCCAGTGGAATGTTATCTTTCTGTCTCATTTGATCTTAAACCTTCCAAAGCTCTTTTAAATTCTGAATATGATACTGGACCACTTATCTCTTTCCTATCGACTCCTGTTCCTTCTTCTATCGCGCCATCAGATTCGCCCTCCTCATAGAGGCATACAATGTATTCCTTCCACCTATCCGCTCTCGTCTGCATTTAACAGTGGTATTCCCTTTGAACTCTTAATGTTACCACCCTTGCTTTTAATTTTGCCGAAGGTTGTTTTGACTTTTCTGAATAATGAGACAGTCCTTCTCACAATCATTTCTTTTGTGATTTCTTCACATTTTTCATGTAGCCATTTCTTCCTAGTTTCCTTCTATTTCCTATTTATTTCATTCCCAAGTGACTCGTATCTCTGTATTCCTGAATTTTCCGGAACGTTTTTGTACTTCCTTCTTTCATCGATCAACTGAAGTATTTCTTGTGTTACCCGTGGTTTCTTCGCATCTACGTTTCTTGTACCTATGTTTCTCTTTCCAACTTCTGTCATTGCCCCTTTTATAAATGTCCGTTCCTCTTCAACTGAACTGACTACTGAGCTATTCATTATCGCAGTATCTATGGCCTCAGAGAACTTCAAGCGTATCTCTTTATTAGTTTTTCTGTATCCTACTACTTTGTACACAGATTCATCCTGACTAGTCTCAAACTTCAAGCTACCCCTCATCGTTACTAAGTTGTGGTCAGAGTCTATGTCTGCTCCTGGGACGCCTTACAATCCAATATCTCAGTTCGGAATCTCTTCCTGACCATGATGCAATCTAACTGAAATATTCCCATATCTCCCGGTCTTTTATAAATATACCTCCTCCTCTCGTGATTCTTGAAAAAGAGTATTTGCTACCATTACCTGAAATTTATTGCAGAACTTATTGGCCTTTCTCCTCTCTTATTCCTACTATCATACCCACACTCTGCTGTAACCCTTTCTTCTCCTCCTTCCCCTGTAACCGCATTTCACCCCCCACGACTATTACACGCTCGTTTCCTTTTACGTACTGAATTACCCGTTCAATAGTCTCATATACTTTCTCTATCTCTTCATCTTCTACTTGCAATGTCGACATATATAACTGAATTATCGTTGTCGGTGTTGGTTTTGCTGTCTATTCTGATGAGAACAACCCTATTACTGAAGTGTTCACAGTAATTCTGTCTCTGCCCCCCCTTCCTATTCATAAAGAATCCTACGGTCGTTATACCATTTACTGCTGCTGTTGATATTACTCTACACTCAACTGACCAGAAATCCTTGTCTTCTTTCCATTTCATTTCACTGACCTCCACTATATCTAGATTCAGCCTTAACAGTTCTCTTTTCAGGTTTTGTAGCTTCCCAACAACGTTCGAACTTCTGACATTACACGCCACGGCTCGTAGAATGTCATCCCTCCGTTGGTTATTCGACATTTTTCTCATGGTGACCTCCCGCTTGGCAGTTCCCACCCACAGACCCGAATGGGGGACTAATCCGGAATTTTTCTCAATGGATGGATCAATCATGACACATTTCCAAATACCGGCCACATTTCCTGTGGATACTTGTTGTGTGTCTAATGCAATGGTCTCCGTTATCTTCTGCGTCCTCATGCCGTTGATCTTTACTGATTCTTCCACCTTTTAGAGCCAGTTCCCCACACCAAGAACAACAGACTGCCCTGAATCTCTTGTCCGCTCCTGCACCCTCTTTGACGAGGACCTTGGTGGAATTGTAGCGACTTCTTATGCTGGAAGTCTTCGGCCGCTATTGATGATGAGTTTTATTCAAACTACTGAACTTATATAAACTATATGCCACTTTAAACAGTGAGCTGTATGTCAAATTACAACAACTGTTTTCAGAACAGAATTAAGTTCAATAAGATCTAATTCACTATGGTGACATGTTGCAAGAGTTTGATTAAACAAAATAAGCTTGTCATCTTGTCATTAAGAGGTACAATGTTACAAATAGGTGGTTTTTTCATTCATAATGTTCAGTACATTCTACTAAGCGAACAATCACTTAGTACGATTATAAACGATGTTCCCAGATTTTTTGGTGATTTTTGTTTTACAGGCATTCGCCGTGGTCAACAGCATATTTGAGTGCCTAACGTTTCTTCTTTCATAGCAGGAGGAATCATCAGAGGATGTAACAACTCAGAAAGCAGTTACTGCCTCGAGCTTAGCGAGCCGAACTGTTTATACGTTTTGAGGCAATGGTCGGTTCGTGACGTCACTCCTGAGATAACTGGAGTCGCGCCGATGGGAGCTTTAGTATTTAGTGCTAAGACCCACAGGGTAAATAATTCCCTGACTGCACATTTATCTTGAGACAATTGATACTGAAACGCCGTGAACATAATTCACTTATCATTTAGTGATTACGAAACAGTCTGTGACGAGGTCAGTAGAAACAGACTCTGGGAAACACCTGCACCCAGAGGGACACAGTCACTCGTATCAAGAGTTATTAAAAGTTTCTAACAAAATAACATGACACTAACCAGTACAGCACCAGAGGAAGACCGCACTGCAGTTCCTTCTCTAAATCCTCGCACAAACGAAAAAATGGCTGACATCGAAATAAGTGTCCAAGGAATAGAAAAGCAACTGGAATCACTCAACAGAGGAAAGTCCGCTGGACCTGACGGGATACCAATTCGATTCTACACAGAGTACGCGAAAGAACTTGCCCCCCTTCTAACAGCCATGTACCGCAAGTCTCTAGAGGAACGGAAGGTTCCAAATGATTGGAAAAGAGCACAGGTAGTCCCAGTCTTCAAGAACGGTCGTCGAGCAGATGCGCAAAACTATAGACCTATATCTCTGACGTCGATCTGTTGCGGAATTTTAGAACATGTTTTTTGCTCGAGTATCATGTCGTTTTTGGAAACCCAGAATCTACTCTGTAGGAATCAACGTGGATTCCGGAAACAGCGATCGTGTGAGACCCAACTCGCTTTATTTGTTCATGAGACCCAGAAAATGTTAGATACAGGCTCCCAGGTAGATGCTATTTTCCTTGACTTCCGGAAGGCGTTCGATACAGTTCCGCAATGTCGCCTGATAAACAAAGTAAGAGCCTACGGAATATCAGACCAGCTGTGTGGCTGGATTGAAGGGTTTTGAGCAAACAGAACACAGCATGTTGTTATCAATGGAGAGAAGTCTACAGACGTTAAAGTAAGCTCTGGCGTGCCACAGGGGAGTGTTATGGGACCATTGCTTTTCACAATATATATAAATGACCTAGTAGATAGTGTCGGAAGTTCCATACGGCTTTTCGCGGATGATGCTGTAGTATACAGAGAAGTTGAAGCATTAGAAAATTGTAGCGAAATGCAGGAAGATCTGCAGCGGATAGGCACTTGGTGCAGGGAGCGGCAACTGACCCTTAACATAGACAAATGTAATGTATTGCGAATACATAGAAAGAAGGATCCTTTATTGTATGATTATATGATAGCCGAACAAACACTGGTAGCAGTTATTTCTGTAAAATATCTGGGAGTATGCGTGCGGAACGATTTGAAGTGGAATGATCATATAAAATTAATTGTTGGTAAGGCGGGTACCGGGTTGAGATTCATTGAGAGAGTCCTTAGAAAATGTAGTCCATCAAAAAAGGAGGTGGCTTACAAAATACTCGTTCGACTTATACTTGAGTATTGCTCATCAGTGTGGGATCCGTACCAGATCGGGTTGACGGAGGAGATAGAGAAGATCCAAAGAAGAGCGGCGCGTTTCGTCACAGGGTTATTTGGTAACCGTGATAGCGTTACGGAGATGTTTAACTAACTCAAGTGGCAGACTCTGCAAGAGAGGCGCTCTGCATCACGGTGTAGCTTGCTCGCCAGGTTTCGAGAGGGTGCGTTTCTGGATGAGGTATCGAATATATTGCTTCCCCCTACTTATACGTCCCAAGGAGATCACGAATGTAAAATTAGAGAGATTAGAGGGCGCACGGAGGCTTTCAGACAGTCGTTCTTCCCGCAGACCATACGCGACTGGAACAGGCAAGGGAGGTAATGACAGTAGCACGTAGAGCGCCCTCCGCCACACACCGTTGGGTGGCTTGCGGAGTGTGGGTGTAGATGTAGATGTAGAACGGCAGAAGACATCAAGAAGCTTATCTGACTAGAGAATGACAACAAGAAGTCTACAAAGGAACACCGACGACTCTCAAAAGACAAGAAATGCCTTAGAGCACGCGCAAGCGCTGATGGAATTCAGCGACTGGCACTGTGTTACGGAATCGCTTTATAGCTCGTATCAGCGCTCACAGTCAACATTATAAGCTCTTGATATGATGGTCATAATAAACACACAAACCGCGTCTGGGTTACGTGTTGGCTTACATTCGCTACAGCTGGGCCGGAGTTTTGGGACTTCACCGTAAAGCAATGGTTTGCCTCGCTGTTATCTTTTTATTATTTGATCAGTTTCCTTCGTTTGCGTATTTTTTTAAAGCTCTTTCCAATACCACGGAAGGAACAAAGCCCGTCTCATAATTTGGCGGCTACAAACGTCATAAATTACTTTCGTACGTCAGATAACTTGCCACATTGAGTAAAGTTACTCTTCTTTTCTGTTGCTTCGAAAATGCCAGAAGCCAGCGATAAGTAAGGAGTACAATATCGATACGCTATCACATCAAAGATAGCGGTAATCCTTACAGTTGTCCGCTATAACTTAGCGAAAACTGCACCTCAGTATAAGGGTTAGAAGCAGATTCAAATGGTTCAAATGGCTCTGAGCATTATGGGACTTAACTTCTGAGGTCACCAGTCCTCTAGAACTTAGAACTACTTAAACCTAACTAACCTAAGGACATCACACACATCCATGCCCGAGGCAGGATTCGAACCGGCGACCGTAGTAGCCGCGTGGTTCCGGACTGAAGCGCCTAGAACCGCTCGTCCAGGGCAGCCGGCAACGGCGTAACGTCTGTTCCATATACAGTACCTGATCAATAGTGTCCAGTCACCTACGTAATGAGGGATTGACCACTAGATGTGACGAGAGTCGGACCCACCAGTGAAAAAGGAAGCGGAGAGAGTTGTGTTGTCAGTAGAGGAGCAGTGACGGCAGAACAGATTGGTCAGGATAGCTCACTGACTTCAAACGAGGACTGGTCACTGGACGTCACCTGATTAATAAAGCCGTCAAGGACATTTCAGTCCTTCTAAACCTTCTCAAGTCGACTGTTGCTTATGTTAGTGTGGAGCGGAAACGCGAAGTGTTAGTCACAGCTAAAATAAAACCAGACCTCACGTACTGACGGACAGGAACCGTCAAACACTCCAGAGGGTGACTAAAACATCGTATGAAATCAGCGTAAGGAATCACTCGTAAATTCTAAAATGCTGACCAGTCCATCTAGCACAATGACTGTGCGTATAGAGTTAAAAAGTGTGGGGTACAATGGTGGACTAGTTCCTCTCAAGCCACACATTTCTGTAATTAATGCCAAGCGATGCTTAGTGTGGTGGAAAGAGCGACGCCACTGGCCAGTGGATGACCGGAAACGAGTGATTTGGAGTGATGAAACGTGATATACCCTGTGGCAATGCATTGTAGTGATTTGGGTTTGTCAAATTCGTGTAGAATGTTACCGGCAACCATGAATAACGCCGTCAGTGAAGCACGAAGGCGGACGTGTTACACTTGGGGGATATTTTTAGTGGTTATGTTGTGGTCACCGTCTTGCATTTAAGAAAACGCTGCACGCGGAAGGATATGAACACACTGTACAGCGTTATGTACTGCTTACAACAGAGGGACTTCAGAGGCGATCACCGTATCAGCATGACTGTGCACCCTCTCATCAAGAAGAGTCTGTGAGGCAATGGTTTGTGGATAACAACGTTCCCGAAACGGACTGGCCTGCGGGCGTCTCGACCTGCAGTCGATGAAACACCCTTGGGACGCATGAGAACGTCGACTTCGCTCCAGACCCGGTGTCCAACATCACTACGTTCTCTGGTTTCGGTTCCTGAGGAACAACGGGCTGCCATTCCCCCACAGAAATTCAGACACGTCGTTGAAAGTGTCCGCAGCAGAGTGAACGTTGTCATAACAACGCACGGTGGACAACTCTCCATATTAACGTCCACTAATACACTGAAGAGTCAAAGAAACTGGTACAACTGCCTAATATCATGTAGGGACCTCGCGTACACGCAGAAGTGCCGCAACACGACGTAGCATGGACTCGACCAATGTCCGAAGTAGTGCTGTAGGGAACTGACAGCATGAACCCTGCAGGGCTGTCCATAAGTCCGTAAGAGTACGTGGGAGTGGAGGTCTCTTCTGAACAGTACTTTGCAAGCCATCCCAGATATGCTAAAAAATGTTCATGTCTGGGGCGTTTGGCGGCCAGCGGAAGTGTTTAAACTCAGAAGAGTGTTCCTGAAGACACTCAGTAGCAGTTCTTGACATTATACTGCTGGAATTGCCCAAATCCGTCGGCATGATAAATGGACATGAATGGATGAAGGTGATCAGACAGGACGCTTACGTACGTGTCGCCTGTCAGAGTCGTATATGGACGTATCAGGGGTCCCATATCACTCCAATTGCACACCCCCCACACCATTACAGAGTCTCCAGTCTGCTGAAATGCAGGGTCCATGGGTTCATGAGGTTCTCTCCATACATGTACACGTCCATCCGCTCGATACAATTTGAAACGAGGCTCGTCCGACCAGGTAACATATTTCCAGTCATCTACAGTCCACTGTCGATGTTGACGCACCCAGGCAAGGCATAAAGCTTTGTGTCGTGTAGTCATCAAGGGTACACGAGTGGGGCTTCGGCTCTGAAAGCTCTTATCGATGATGTTCCGTTGAATGGTTCGCACGCTGACACTTGTTGATGGCCCAGCACTGAAACCTGCAGCAATTTGCGGAAGCGTTGCACTTCTGTCACGTTGAACGGTTCTCTTCAGTCGTCGTTCGTCCCGTTCTTACAGGATCTTTTTCCGGCCGCAGCAGTGTCGCAGATTTGTTGTTTTACCGGATTCCTGATATTCACAGTATGCTCGTGAAATGATCGTAAGGGAAAATCTCCACTTCATCGCTACCTCGGAGATGTTGTGTCCTATCGCTCGTGCGCCACCTGTAACACCACGTTCAAACTCACTTAAATCTTGATCTACCAACTACGTCAGACACTTGTTATCTTATATAGGCGTTGCCGACCGCAGCGCCGTATTCTGTTTGTTTACGTGTCTCTGTATTTGAATATGCATACCTATATCAATTTCTCTGATGCTTCAGTGTAGGTGTGTGAACACTTCTGATCAGGTAGTGTATGGTGAAACCGTGTATGTCTCCTCCGAAGTGTGATGGCCCCCACTGCTTCTCCGACCTGCATGTTCGTCAAACATGTTGTCCATGGATCACCGCTGTATTTTGATCGGTCATCTACTTCTTAACATAGTTCTGTAGCAGACACGGCTCACAGTTGATACTTTATGTTACGTGTCTCTGAGAACAACATCTTCAGTGATGTGAGACCTTAGTTTCTCCTGGCGTATACAATTTTCAAACAACTTACGGTAATTCAAATGGTTCAAATGGCTCTGAGCACTATGGGACTTAACATCTGTGGTCATCAGTCCCCTAGAACTTAGAACTACTTAAACCTAACGAACCTAAGGACATCACACACATCCATGCCCGAGGCAGGATTCGAACCTGCGACCGTAGCAGTCGCGCAGTTCCGGACTGCGCGCCTAGAACCGCTAGACCACCGCGGCCGGCACTTACGGTAATTCAGCCTGGTAATATTAACAGCGACCGCCGATATTTCGGCGGGAGCACACCCCGCCATCTTCAAGGCAAACTGCAACGGACAGGCGATGTATAGGCAAATTTAAAACTTCGGTTCTTGAACTAATGCAGGAAAGATAACACACACACACACACACACACACACACACACACACACACACTGAACACTAGTGCCACCAAAGGTGACCAAAGTCAGAGATATCGATAGTGAGACTACGAACTAGCAGGTAAGATAACATTGGCCCTGTCCCTCCGTTTTTTGACAAGGGAGCCTTTGAAACCCACCTGTTACTTCAGATATGTTGATGATACCTTTGTTATTTGGCCTCATGGTAGGGAGAATTTGAATGCCTTTCTAGAACATCTAAACTCGATCCACCCAAACGTTCGTTTTACGATGGAGGTGAAAGGGGATGGCTGCCTTCCCATTTTTCGCTGGCTCTACTATTTGCTTTGCTTTACTATTACTCGCGTAACAACTAATATATGAGATAAAATATGTTGCTACGAAAAGAGCCCCGAAATACCTTTTAGTGATGCTGTGCTATGACTTTCTTTGGATCATTAATTTTCAACAAAACAAAATATATTATGTTCTTATTATTCTGGATCTGGCTTTCTATTAAAGGAACATTTTTTCGTTACTGTAACTCGCTATAAAGTTCAACATATCTTCCTTACTTTATAGTTATTGAAAAGGTTAATGAAAATTACTTCGTTATCAATACTGATGTTACAGTACGCAATGATTGTTCAACATCAAAATTTTGTACTGGATTTTTGTTAACAGTAAAACACCAATAAGTACCACGACTAAAACGAGAACATGAGACTATTATCGGAGAAAAAGATGTTTTTACTATAAGGTTTGCCAGACCAGAACTACGCACAGCAAGATTTCTTTTATGTTATGAAGGCAAATTATCTTTTTGCACTGTTAGTAATATATTATCAGCAGCCCGCGTCAACCTGTAAAACACATCATATAATCTGCTGCTCTGCTCTGCAATTCCGAAAGCTGAAAGAAATAATTTTAGTTCACTATTACCTGCCCGCTTCTTTGCGGTATGATTGATTTCATTTAATGCAGTTTGAATGCGCCGCGGCAGCGGCTCGTTCGTTCGTAGCACAGCTCTTTCCCAAGCTATGTCTAATGGCGTCCCTCTCACAATCTTGACAAAAGAATGCTATGCAAGCGTACAATATAACGTCACAGGCTCTTCCTACTCACGTAACTCCAAGAAGACGACAGAGAAATTAATGTTCTTTCTGTACTATTTATAGTAGTCACATATTCTCATCTTTGTTTGATATTTAATAAGTATCGTCTGTGGCAGTTTCAGTACTCGCCGACACAGATATTATCTAAATAAAAAAACAGTACATAATTCTATACAAGAACAAAACATGACACATAATGCTTTCTCTTTATTACATAATATGTCTTTTGCTAAGAGACGTTACACATTCTTGACGTTTTGGTTAGGAGGAAGGATGATAGGTCACTGGGACATGCAGTTTACAGGAAACGTACTCTCGCCGACCTGTATTTACAGCTTAAAAGTTGCCACCATCCGGTTCAGCGTGAAGGGGTACTTCGTACCTTGGTGCACAGGACACACGTCATTTCTGACACTGACACTTTGCTGGCTGAGCTGTTCCATCTTGAAGCTACGTTTCGTTAAAATGGTTATAGTGAAAGACAGATTGAACTTGCGTTGCGCTATCGACCAACTGTGCATCGGGTGATTGATTATAATACTGAGTCGACACCTAAGTCTACTGCCTTTCTGCCTTCCGTAGGAAGTACTTCCAACAAGATCGGTCGTATTTTGCGGAAATACGATGTGAAATGTTTTTTCCGACCTCCATCTAAAATTAGAATGCTTTTGGGTTCCGTTAAGGATGATCTTGGTTTGCGTAAGGCGGATGTATATCGCATTCCTTGTAGCTGTGGCATGGAATAGTATCAGGACCGTGGAGGACCGATGTACTGAGCATAAACGGCACACTCGATTACAGCAGCCAAGTAGATCTGCCATTGCCGAACATTGCTTGGATACTGGTCACCCTATGTTATACAACAACACCGAGATATTGGCATGCACATCGAGCTATTGGGGCAGTGTTATTAAGGAGGCAGTTGACATTAAATTAGCGAGAAACCTCGTAAGCAGGGATGGAGGTTTTTGTTTAAACTCTGTTTGGAATCCTGCTCTCTCCCTTGTCAAAAAACAGAGGGACAGAGTCGATGTTACCTCACCTGCTGTTTCGTAGTCTCACTATCGATGTCTCTGACTGGTCATCTTTGGTGGCACTAGTGTTCAGTGCGTGTGTTATCTTTCCTGAGTTAGTCCAAGAATCGAGGTTTTAAATTTGCCTATACATCGCCTGTCCGTTGCAGTTTGCCTTGAAAACGGCGGTGTGTGCTCCCGCCGAAATATCGGCGGTCGCTGTTAATATCACATGGCTGAATTCCCGTAAGTTGTTCGAAAAGCTTCAGTGATCATGTCCACTCCTGTACAGCCAATCACGTCTCCATTCAGAATGAGATTTTGATTCTACAGCGGAGTATGCTCTGATATGAAACTTCCTCGCAGATTAAAACTGTGTGCCGGACGGAGACTTGGGACATCTACCTATCGTGAGCGGGTGCCATACCGACTGAGCTACCCAAGCACGACTCGCGAGCCATCTTCACAGGTTTACGTCCCTCATGCTGTGGCTAATCCATGTCCCTGCAATATCCTTTCTTGCAGGAGTGCTAGTCCTGCAAGTCTCACTGGACAGCTTGTGAGAAGTTTGGTAGGTAGGTGTTGAGCTACTACCGGAAGTAAAGCTGTGAGCAAGGGTCGTGCTTCTTGGTTGGGTAGCTCATTCGGTTGAGCACTTGTCGGCGGAAGACAAAGGTTCCGAGTTCTAGTCTCCGTCCGGCATACGGTTTCAAACTCTCATGAAGTTTTATTTTTGTAGTGTTTTGTACGTGACCTACTTTTCAGTTCTATGCATCGTTCTTAGTTCCGCGATTTTCACAAATGTAAACATACAAATCTACATTTACATCCATGCTCTGAAAACGAGAATGAAGTGCATGGCAGAAGCTACTTAGCATTGTAACAAATGTTGGGTTTCTTCCCATTGCAGTCGCGTTAGGAACACGCAAAGACTGACTATACAAATATTGCGCGCTGACATAGTCCAGTCCTGTCCCTGCGGTCCTTACGGGAGCGATAAGTAGGCGATGCAGTATATTCGTATTTCTGGACTATTCATTGTTCTTGTAATTTTTTAAGTATGATTTCGGAATGACTGGTTTCTGTCTTCAAGCATATATCAGTTAACGGTATATTCGATGGGAGTCTTGTAGGACGTCCGCAGCTCGTGGTCGTGCGGTAGCGTTCTCGCTTCCCACGCCCGAGTTCCCGGTTTCGATTCCCGGTGGGGTCAGGGATTTTCTCCGCCTCGCGATGACTGAATGTTGTGTGCTGTCCTTAGGTTAGTTAGGTTTAAGTAGTTCTAAGTTCTAGGGGACTAATGACCATAGATGTTAAGTCCCGTAGTGCTTAGAGCCATTTGAGCAATTTTGAATCTTGTAGGACGATCTCGGTGACCAAACCGTTCTCTCGAATTGTCCAAAATGTTCTTCAAACCAGTCGTGGACAGCTGTGACTCAGTGACTTGGCGCACTGTCATCCATAAACAATCCCGTCGTTGTTTGGAAACATGAAGTCCATGAATGGCAGAAAATGGTCTCCAAGTGGTCAGAGAACGCAGTCCGTTCCGTGCAAACACAGCCCACTCCATTTTAGAGCTACCATCAGCTTGCGCAGTTTCTTGTTGAGTTCTTGGGTCCATGGCTTCGTGGGTCTGCACCTCACCCGAGCCCTGACATCAACTCTTACCAACTGAAATTGAGACTCATCTGACTAGGCCACGGTTTTCCAGTCGTCCAGGGTCCAACAGACATGGTCACAAGACCAAGAGAGGTGCTGCAGGAGGCAACGTCATGGTGTTGACAAAGGTAATCGCATCGGTCGTTTGCTGCCATATTCTCAAATGGTTCAAATGGCTCTAAGCACTATGGGACTTAACATCTGAGGTCATCAGTCCCCTAGACGTAGAACTACTTAAACCTAACTAACCTAAGGACGTCACACACATTCATGCCCGGGGCAGGATTCAAACCTGCGACCGTAGCAGCAGCGCGGTTCCAAACTGAAGCGCCTAGAACCGCTCGGTCACGGCGGCCGGCTGCCATATCCTGTTAACACCAAATTTCGTCGCACTGCCCTAACGAATACGTTCGTCGTATGTTATTTCCACGCAGTGCTGCTTGTCTGTTAGCACTGACAACTCTGCAGAAACGCCGCTGCTCTCGGTCGTTAAGTGAAGGCCGTCGGCCACTGCGTACCCCGTGGTGGGAGGTAAGGTCTGAAACTTGGTATTCTCGGCACACTCTTCGCACTGTGGATCTCGGAATATTGAACTCCCTAATGATTTCCGAAATGTAATGCCCATTGCGCCAATCTGCAACTAAAATGTTAATTCTGGTCGTGTGGCATTAATCACCTTTTCAATGCACTGCGTTTCATACTTTTTTACGCGATACTACCGCCTCCTGTGTATGTGCATATCGCTGTCCCGTGACTTGTCACATCAGTGTACATCAACACAGGTGCATCCACTCAGCTGCATATTGCGGTTATACGTCCACCCAGCCGCATCAAGTGGTTACACAGCCACTTAGTCACATCAAGTGGTCATACATTCATCGACCCACACCAAGTGGTTACACATCCATCAAGCCACGTGAAGTGTTATACGTCCAGTGGATGTAAACCCACTTGATGTGGTTCGAATCTCGGAAAGATTATACTTCATAACGAAAAGATCAATCTATAAGATGGAAACAAGAAGTTCACTTGTTATTAGGTAATTACACAGACGACGCACACAAATTGCGTAAAATGAAGTTAATGGTACGAGGGTGAACGCCCTGTTGTATGCAAACTCAGTCCCTGGCGCCGAAAACACTGGTAAAAGGTCTAAGAGCTCACTTCCTCCACGAAATAGTTGGTCGCTGGTGACATCAGGTCATTCATGAACCAAGGAGGTCCACATACCGACATCACCTGTTAAACGTCAGCATTCTGTGAAGCGTTCGCCGAGGTAAAAAATGGCTCTGAGTACTATGAGACTCAACATCTGAGGTCATCAGTCCCCTAGAACTTAGAACTACTTAAACCTAACTAACCTAAGGACATCACACACATCCATGTCCGAGGCAGGATTCGAACCTGCGACCGTAGCGGTCGCGCGGTTCCAGACTGAAGCGCCTAGAACCGCTCGGCCACACCGGCCGGCTCGCCGAGGTAAAGAACGGAACTGCACGGGTCTGGCATTACTCACTGTCACCCTGGCTGTCTGTTTAAGCAACGCTCAAACGATACATTCGCCAGAGCGCTATCACAATCAGGGCGGCTGATAACACCTCCAAAACGTTAAAATCACAAATCGCTCCCGAATTTGGATAGTCGCTATAAAGCGATAGTTTTATCTGTGTTGGAAATTCCTCTCCTAGCGAAGCTACGAGAAAATACCACCCAGAAGTCTCTGAATAAAGCTGTACTTTTAACTGTGACTGTAACTGTAACTTTTGGGTTCCGGAAACACTCAATAAAAATTGTACGTGAAGTGATACTTTACATTGCTCCCATTACACACATTATTAATAAACCTGTTAATGCAATCTCTGCAAAAAATTCATCACCATAAATCAAGAAAATGGTAGGTAATAAAAACGAATTCCATTTCATGCCAGCGAAAAGTAGAAAAATTAAAGTAACAATAAATAGCTTGCATACCCCGAAAAGTCCTTAACGAATTTGTTAACATATAAAATACATTCCTCAATGAAATTTTAAGTCTGTAGCTCTTATACTAAGTGGTCCTAAAATCTCTATGTAACATCAATAACAGTGGACCTACCCACGATCTAAGTTACGAACGTAGAAAGTTGGGAAGGAGGGGGGAATGTGACGTTAGTTCCAGAGTGAATAGCTGAATAGTACAGTGCTACTAGCCAACGTTCATAAAATTGTGAGCCTTTCTTCAAATTGGTGCTAAATTAATAAGTATGTTCCCGGGGGAAGGGTGGAGCGGGGAGGGGGGGGGGGGGGGGGGGGGAACATGCTACGGGAGTATCGTTTGGCAAATTTATTTTCAATGGATTTTCACTGACATTTTTACTTCTCTGTTCCCATACCAGTTGTGACTCATTGACGTTGTAGTCGCTGGATACTAGTTTTCTACGTTCTGTGAAGAGCGTTTTTTATATATCCGAACATTTCAAACAACTTGCTGATCTTTGCACGATTTCACAATTTTCATTGTCCTTCCAATTGAGATTTAGATGTTAGTAACGTAATGGCGAATGAAATGGTATGTGTCTGTTTCTTTCAAAGACCTTGTAAAAAATAACTAGACTCACTGATAGCGCTGCAGTCGCGGGATAATTTGAACCTTCCGCTGGACGCCATTATAGTGGTTGTAGTCTGATGTGTTGTCTAGTATTGTTGTTTATGAAGACCCTGATTCAACGTTGTATATTTGTTGGGGCGTACGTACAGTATTTGTTACACGTAATTCTACTGTCTGTACGTTCCAATCAAAAGAAGTACAATGGTGAAGAGTTGTGCAGCGATTAATTGTACAATTAAATTCGAGAAAGGAACGAATATTACATTTCACAGGTATGTGAATATTTTAAGTTGTTTTGTATGTCAGTGCACTTGCTTAATAAATGTTTTTGTAACACGGTATTAGCATAATGGCTGTGCATCTATTTGCAGCCGGCCGCGGTGGTCGTGCGGTTCTAGCGCTGCAGTCCGGAACCGCGGGACTGCTACGGTCGCAGGTTCGAATCCTGCCTTGGGCATGGATGTGTGTGATGTCCTTAGATTAGGTAGGTTTAAGTAGTTCTAAGTTCTAGGGGACTGATGACCTAAGATGTTAAGTCCCATAGTGCTCAGAGCCATTTGAACCATCTGTTTGCAGGTTTCCTTTCTCAAAACCACAGCTGTTACAAAAATGGTTACACGCTGTCAGGAGGCAAGATTTCCGACCGACAGAATACCAGTTTATATGTTCTGATCATTTTGAAGAAAGTTCGCTTATCGATAGTGTTTTCATGGGCTAGATTAGGTTGAAACTTAATAATTTGGTCGTGAGTTGCCAAAGCACTATGCCATATATAACGCACTTCTCGTCATAAAATCTTAAGCAAGGTAGAGTCAGAAAATATCTATTATATAGTGGGCAAATCTTCGAGTATTTTGACGCATTTTGCGTACATCTATCGTAAATGAACTACGAAAAATGCTAGGGGTCCAGTACATAACTTTTAGCTACGGCAGATTCCATGTAGTACGTAAGATAAATTCATAAACAGTGACTAGTTGCTGTTTGTTCATAAATTAAAAAGTATATTGTAGTAACGTATTTAAATGAGGCATTATGTTTGCGACCTAACTCGAGGGAAGGCATTTTATAACCAAAAGCGATGTATAAACATTCGAACTCCGCGCGCCAGTTTACCACTCTAATGGCCGCCGGCCAGCTATTCAATTTGTCCGCTCTTCACAGTCGACCACTCGTGCGGTTGTGGGGGCCTGGTTTCTTTCCACAGTGTAAGGGAATACCGTTATGACTTATGAAATTATCAAATAGTATCATGATGAAAGCTGTGATAAAAAAAAATGTTGGCCATTAAATGAGTTTAGTCGTAATAGTGAAATCATAATGAACAAAAAATTTAATTTATTTAAACAGTGATGGTATGGAGTTAATTAGAGTAGCGATAGGATTAATAATATCCCTGAAACTGCTCCAGTTCACTTTGAAGATAATTTAAAGGTATCAGTTTATGGGTCAAATCCCGAAAATAAATTTCTCATCTGTTTCATTTCAAATTATTTGTGTCAGCTATCTCTGCTTCTACTCTTTAAACAGTGTTTAAGTTAGATTAAGTTAAGTTAATAGGAAGGAAAATAAAGTAGTCAAAAACATACGAGGGCTGATATTTCTGGGGATTCGGTATACATCTCATCATAAGTACGCATTAATTTACTGTTTTATGGTTTACGAGACCTTCACTTACTTTCAGCCGTCTAATGTTCAGAGGTGAAGTTGTCCACAGTGGATTCTCTCATCTTCCTTGGCAGTTCTGATTTGAACGCGATATAACGTTCCGTCCGGCCTCGCACACTTAAGACGCGAGCCTCAGCCAGGCACCGGTTGACCCCGTTTCCGCCAGCAGACTGTACTGCACTGTGAGTGGGTCTCCTGGAGGGGTCGAGCTTTCCCGGCAGAATCCGTCGGCCAACTTCTCTCGGGGCGCGCGGCGTTAATTTGCAACTGCCGCAGACTGCAGGCTGGCCTCGGTAACCTGCAGGCCACGGCAGGCACCCCCAGCTTGCAACTGGCGCCGCCGAGGTGGTCGTCAAACCCTGCAGGCACAGCAGTAGGCCTCGGTGGGTCAGACACCACTCGCTTTCCAGCACTTCTCATTTCACCGTAAAATCGTAACACGAAGGTCTTGTTCTGTGGTATAAATGGAACAGCATATGAGTAATTTAAGTCATATCTACGGAACAGGAAGCAAAAAGTCTCTTAAATGCTTCAAGTGATTCAAAGGAGTTTGCCACTTCATCTAACTGGGGCGAAATTACATTAGGTGTTCCACAAGGTTCGATCATGGGTCCCCTCCTGTTCTTGATATATGTGAATGACCTCCCTTCTTGTGTGAAACAAGATGCTGAACTGACACTGTTTGCTGATGATACAGACATAATTATTAATCCAGTAAAAGGAAGTCCGATAGAAAATGATACAAATAAGGTCTTTGGAAACGTTATTAATTGGTTTTCGGAGAATGGGCTTGCTCTGAACTTTGAAAAAACACAGTACATCCAATTTTCTGCTGCAAAAAGTGTAATTCCTTCAATAAACATAACACATCAAAAGAATTCAGTAGCCAGGTTAGGGCATACTAAGTTTTTGGGAGTACATATAGATGAGAATTTTAATTGGAAAATTCATATTTTGGATCTCCTAAAGCGACTAGGTTCAGCAACTTTTACAATCTGAATAATTGCCAATTTTGAGGATGTAGAAATTAGTAAGTTAACATATATTGCATACTTCCACTCTCTGATGTCATACGGAATAATATTCCGGGGGAACTCAACACTTAGGCAAAAGATATTCACTGCTCAAAAGAAAGTAGTTAGAATAATGTGTGGGGTTCATAGTCGCACATCTTGTAGGTATCTGTTTAAAAGGTCAGGAATTCTTACAACTGCTTCACAGTACATGTAATGAAATTTTTTCTCAACCACATTGACCAGTTTAAAATCAACAGCGACATTCATGATTACAATACCAGAAAAAAGAAAGACCTACACTATCCTTTACTTAACCTATCTTTGGTACAGAAAGGGGTAAAATATGCTGCTATAAAGCTTTTTGATAAATTACCAGATGAAATAAAATGTCTGACAGACAGCAGTACTAGTTTCAAAAACAAAATGAAATCATACCTCCTTGACAACTCCTTCTATACCATAGATGAATTCTTGAATACGAGTAAATAAATCTGGAGATATAATAAATGCATTTTGTGCCATTTAAGGGAATGGGATAGATAATAGTAATATTTAGGTATAACACTAGAATGTAAACAAAATAAGAAAAAAAGAAAAGAACTTGTTTCCTGTGCGCATTTCTCGTGCATTTGACACGTTCCACATCATAACGGTTTTTCCGTTCTATTAATCCATGAAACACGTAACTAACTAACTAACTAGCTTCTTAAATACTGTGAGCCTCATACCAACCGTTTCTGGGTAAAATCAACCAAAGAACCATTGCTCTTGGTACAAACGTCAAAAAGCTACCGCCATACTGTTAGCATACAGCTACCAGCCCCAGATTAATGCGATGTTTTAAAGGCTACAAATGGTAATCTCAAGTACTAACAAATGGATTGGCATGAAGCGCTTCTACTTCCGAAACAGAAAGTACGGACTAAAACTTTGATTTATCAGTGATAAAATATTAGAAACAGAGAAGGCGTTGCGAGATAACAACTCAAATGGCAATAGTGAACTATGTGAAAATCAAATATGTTTAGTCGTCTCAAGATAGTGCAGTTGTCTGTAGTCATGCATGGGAAAGTTAACTGATTAAACGCAAGAATAATGGTCGGTGCAGACAAGCCTACTCGTGTAGCGTCTATTAGTCTAAGGGAAAAGTAGAATAGGTGGAAGTAGAGCATGAAAAGCCCGAAGGTGCTAGTTGCTTCTGATACGAATACAGACGAAAGCAGCTAGGTAAAAAAGATAAGCTAGCACCATTTTCTTCAAGATGAGACACAAACGCAGTAGTGGTTCACCGAACTGTATGTAACGTACTGATTATGGAATATAATTTCGTCACACTGCCTAACACTACCTAAAACCAACATTACTGACGGGATGAAGAATACGAATGTGAGAATCTGGAAAAGCAGGTCGGGCCACTATTAAGTCAATAATTAAAATAAGTAAAAATATGCAAGAGCAAATTTTACGCACCTCGGAATATATGTGGAAGCAATAAGTTAAATTCTTTTACTGACTTTACGGAGATTGTTAAGATGAATATGTACAATAAGATTAAATCTCATTTCACCTATTGAACAAATGATTTTTACGACATGCTCTTGGTCAAACCGTCTTTGGAAACCAGGTCGTTTGTGTGAGGGACTTCCTACTTCATATACCTCTACATCTACATCGATACTATAAAAGCCACTATACCGTGCATGACGGAGGTTACATCGTACCAGTGTTGTCGATATCCTTTCCTATTTCATTCGTGTATTGAGCGAGGGACAAGTGACTGTGTTTGCGCCTCTTACGTTCCCCAATAAGTCTCGTCTCATTTTCAAGGCGACTACGCGTTGTATACGTTGGTGGCACCAGTATGGTCATATAGTCTTCCAAAAATTTAACCAACAGGCTTTCGCGAGAACCATATAGTCTTTCTTGCTGGATTTACATTTAATTTCACCGAGCATTTCTGCTATAGTTCTGACACTTCACTCCTTTTCTTTTTTATCGTATATCAGCAGAAACACTCTTTGAGTGCGTTAGCGTTGTAAGTAGGCTGTTTAGGTTTTTATGTTGGTAACGTCACGTAGCGCTCTGTATAAAAATCACTGACTGTGCTGTGTGAAATCTGTGGCTGGTTGGCATTGTTGGAATATTCGCTATTGCAGTGATGGGCAGTTGGGTGTGAACAGCGCGTAGCGTTGCGCAGTTGGAGGTGAGCCGATAGCAGTGTTGGATGTGGGGAGAGAAAAGCCAGAGTTTTGAGATGTTAATATGAGCGGACGAGCTGGACGTTTGTACGTCAGAAAAAGGAAATTTGCCAAACTGGATGTCACAAACTATACATATATATTATGACTTTTGAACACTATTAAGGTAAATACATTGTTTGTATTCTATCAAAAATCTTTCTTTTGCTAACTATATGCTCATCAGTAGTTCGTGCCTTCAGTAGTTAGAATCTGTTATTTAGCTTGCAGTATTGGCGCAAGCTGTATTGCGGTAGTTTGAGTAACGAAGATTTTTGTGAGGTAAGTGATTCATGAAAGGTATAGGTTATTGTTAGTCAGGGCCAGTCTTTTGTAGGGATTATTGAAAGTCAGATTGCGTTGCGGTAAAAAAAAAAATTGTGTGTCAGTTTACTGTCGATCAGAATAAGTAAAGAGAGAAATGTCTGAGTACGTTCAGTTTTGCTCAGCTGTTTGAAAATCAAATAACGTAAGAGGTTTACCAGCACAGTAATTTATAAGTTTTCTAAGGGGACGTTTGAGCATCTGTAGAATAAATGACTGGGGTAAGGAGTGAACCTTTATTCTATGACAGGGCACAACGGTGTTTAAGCTGTAAACAAATTGGTTTTAATGCCGAATTTTTATAAAAGAAATACACGAATTTTCACAGTTTGTAACGTGACAATGTTAGGACAGTTGTCGAGATAACGCATCTCGTCTTGTGTAATCGAAATAACTCTAAACACAACAATATCAAATATTAACCAGAGATTTCCTTACAAAATTAATCTTATTACTACATCATGAAGTTGGCAAATATTAGGATGACAAGCAAATCTACAGAGGATGGTTAGTTTTTGTGACAAGATGAGCAAAAGATTACTCAAGGTTGCTCGATTTCACAGTGGACGCAAGCTGATGAACCAACAAGTTTACACCTCGGGTCGCAGTATTTACCTCAGCTGTGATGAGCTGTCGTCTGCATGGCTGCTCTTGTCCTCTGAAAATCCTATAAAAACTAAGCAAAACCTTTGCTGATTCTTTCAGCAGAAACTCTCCTATGTTTCTCGTTAGGCGAGAAAACATGCACTCATCCCTAATCTTGAAGTATGGTGATATGCACACGCTTGGCTGGAGCAGTGTGCATATTACAATGCCCTCTCAGTTCTTGCAAGGACAATTAACTAAATGGCTGGTTCGTTTCTCCGCTATTGGAGCTCAACGGTGCTAAAACCAATATCTAGCTGACTGTCAGCCGCAGTCAACGTAGTGTTCACACAAATTTCTCCTCTGCATCATACATAGCGTTCTGCACTTGACGCCAGTTCAGAGGAGAGTCCCCCGAAATTTTCATTGTCTTTCTCTTAGTAAAACTGTTCCCCACCTGGGTCCTTTCATGCTCCATGTGACAGCTTTTTCCGACCAATAGGAGCATTCCCCCTATTTTGTAGAAGCTCTCTCTGCCAATCGTAAAGGCTCTACCACTAAACTGCATCGAAATGTCGGCATTTTACTCCTTCCTAGTTCATGTCAGCCCACTCTAGACGCCTACAAGCTACATGCGTACATCATGAGTCTACCACGTGCTGTTCACATGATCAACTGCATCACTGGTTTGTTCGTATCCATTTGGAAATTCCACAAGGCAGTTTTCTAAAGCTTCTTTCTGTACCACTCCGGTGACCTGCTACTTGCCCTTCTAGATCAGTTACCTGGTCCGTTCGTTGTCTCCTGCCACAGGACGCTCTTAAGAGCTTTCCGTTGTACTCCGGCCGTGATGTGCCCCTCACTTTTGCTTCCAAACGAAACATTTCCTCCAGACACTTGTTTCACCTCTTGCTCATTGACATGCAGTATATAGGTTTGGTGTGCAAATACCGTTGATTGTCATCCATTGCATTGCACACTGTATGTTTTTACCTTCCCGGTATGATGTATAAAACTCTCATGTAAGGTGCGAAATTTACCTTCATTTAATCTGCCAACTTTCAGATTCTCCTCCTTCCTTGTTCAGTTTTGTGCTGGGCCAATCAGTGGTTGAGAAATTGATTGAAGTCAGTGCAAAATTGTTTTCTACTGCTAATTGTAGCAATTGACTTATTTACTGACCAACTTCCTATTTTAATATATGGTATAATTAAACAGTGGTTCGATCTAGTCTCCTTATTGTTACCTTATATTGTAATTGATCTCATGTTTATTACTGATTTGAACCCTAAAGTAATATTTTCCCAAAATTTAACATGTTCATTCTAATTTTCTGATTTAATGCAATTATTTAACTAATCTAAGGTCTTTTTCTTTCTATATGGTTGTCTACATTTTAATTTTAATTTAAATTCAAACCTGTCTGAGCTTCTCTATAAATTTGTATCGTCCCTAATTTTTTTCCGCGAGACCGCTACGGTCGCAGGTTCGAATCCTGCCTCGGGCATGGATGTGTGTGATGTCCTTAGGTTAGTTAGGTTTAATTAGTTCTAACTTCTAGGGGACTAATGACCTCAGCAGTTGAGTCCCATAGTGCTCAGAGTCATTTGAACCATTTTGAACCTAATTTTTTTTTAGACTGATCTGTTTTTTGATTACACAATTTATGTTAGATGATGATGAATATGTATTGAAGTTGAGGAAACCTTCATTAAAATTATCCTCTCCTTTTTCAATATTTATTGTGTTTTCTCAACCTTTTATGTTAGTTATAATTTAAGAAACATCCTTACAATAATTTTTTGATCTATGTTAAACTTAACCACATCATTCTCATAACTTTACAGGCATAATCCTAATCATAAACATGTTTATACCCAAAAAATCTTAAATTTACTATAGCATTAACGAAATTTTAAATTTGACTTTTACAGACATATTAAATTTCTAATCCTATTAATTACTTTGCAAAGATTAACTTAACTTCATGGAATTGCTAAACCCATTAAACACATTACATATTAGAATCTTAACCTCTCAAGAAATTAGACATGTTGCAAAATATGAAATACAAGGAAATGTTATTGATATGTCCAGACTAAAATTTTAAAAGCATCGTTAATAAAGGTCTGTTGCTGACACATGAAAGACTTCAAAAATTCAATATTTCTAAACAACAATCGAAAAAATATCTTTTTTTCAGTTTAATCAGATACTAGTCTGTCACAGTTCTTTCTCCTATACCTTTGACGTGATTCATTGCAGTCGTCACTCTCCTTTTCGTGCATCTCAATTTGTCTCCTGTGAGCATGGAATGACGGTCGGCCGTGTGCCTCTACGTGTCTCCGTTGAGCCTGTAATGACGGTCGACATGCACCTCGCCGTATCTCCACTGAGCATGGAATGACGGTCGGCAGAGGGAAAGGTTGCTGAAGGTCTGAGCGTGTCGTGAATGCTTGGTTGTCTTTGTTCCATTCTGCATGTGCCCGTGGCGACATTGTATTGGAGATCTATTCTTGGCAGCATAAAAACGTATCTTCTTCATTTGTCGAATCTTTATGCCGGTTCATCATTAGTCAATTCGTCTCCAGGTTTCCATACGAGTAGTCATCTCCCATCTCTCGGTATGACATTGGGAAGTGCCATAAGGAATATCGGATATTTGTGCTACTAGAACAGTTAAAATTGGATTCTTTGTGAGTAGGTAAATGCAATAATGGTCTTTTATGGGAAGGGATTTGGAAAGGTTTCTTGATCTCTTCTGGTTCAGGCTCTTCTTTCTTCCAAATCTTCTTCGTTGAATCTTCTATTCTTGTTGCATCTTCCTGTCTTCTCAGTTGTGTCTTCGTTCTTCTCTGGACTGGGAATTGGGATTGAAGACCTGCTTAACCTCGTTATCGTTTAATCCGTTCTTATGGCGTCTTCTTTGAAATTGTTGTGTATCCTTTCTTGTATCAGATTGTTCATCCAGAAAGATTGGACAGCCTTCCATTGTTTTCTTGCTTACTCCTGTGAGTGTTCAGGGAATGTTTCGTATATGGTATGATACCAGTTTCAGCTATTATGAATGTTGAGTTAGAGAAATGCGCCTCTTCTTTTTCCAGTGAATTTAAACACCCACTCGTCCTTGATCTAATATGTCCGCCTCCATTCCGGTTCGGTGGAAATCCATCATCTCTCCTTATGCTGCTCTAAACAGTTCACAATAGAAGTGCTAAGTACCTAACACTTTCACAGAACAGTTGTCATAACGCTTGTATATGGCTTTCATACGAATAAATCAACATGGTACATGTTGATCGTATTCCGGATGCTTTGTTGATCTCCCAACTTTTCCACAGAGGTGTTATCCTCTTGGACTGTTGTTTCCACCAAGGCCTCTTCTTTTGTCATCTTGTAAGCTGACGTACCAGGCACTCAGATTCAGTGCCCCTTCCTCTCATGCCTAACTGCTCTCCTCAGTTCTGCTGTCGATCTGGCCGCAATGATGCTGCATAATGTCTGATGACGTCATGTCTAATACGATATTGCCCCAATTTTTTTGTTTATATTACTTTTCTTATATCCTCACCTAGTCTCTAATTTACACGATATCATTATCTATTTTATTATAACCATTGCCCCCTTAAACTATGCTACAAGCTTTACAAACATTAAATTCTTAATAAACTTTACAAAAGACCTTGTTTAAACTATACAAAATCTTTTTCTCATCACTGTTTTTATTTGTCATCTCTTATCCCCATTCTACGCAATATTTTATTAGTCTAAAGGTCATGGTTTCCTCATCTTCATCACGATGGATAGTAACAGTGAAATTGATGGCGATGAACGTTAGTGAGTTAATGAGTTCCTTCCCCCTCCTTTTTTTCTATCTACAGGTACATCATATTATCATGAAAACTTCGCACCTTGACTCCGACTCCAGCGTCTTTTTCTCTGCAATCTCTTCTTTTCGGCATTAGCTGTAACAGAACTTCAATATACAATATATCTCTCCCCTTTTCTTTTTCTTTTTAAAAACTTACACTATTATTCTATTGCATTGTTTACAGCTTATTTTTTCTCAGTTGTACTTATCCCTTTCTCCTTTTTCTAAATAGTACTTTTATCTTCCTTTCCTCCCCCATCATACTCTTTCTTACTGAAATCCTCTCTGGGTTAAATTTGCATCCCTCTGTCTACCTCCTTCCACGAAACAACATGTTCGTCACTTAGCTTAATAATTCAATTCTCTCTCTTAATTATTAACTCCTAACGACCTTTTATATTTATTTCCCTCATATCTCCATTTTAATATCAACTTATGGTATGCTTCTCATATTCCCCCAAAATATCTCCTTAACTATCTGTTCACCGTCCTCGAAGGAACAAATTAGAAATGGCTATCTCCTTCCTACCTAATTCTTTACTTCCTTCCTACTTCTTGACTTCCTTTCGTCCACAAATTCAATTTCCTTCTCCTGTACACTACAATTTTAAGAGAGAGTCTACTCTATTATGTCAAACTATCCACATGCTGATCTCTATCTTCCTCATTGCTCTCTACTCTTTCCCCACAACACACTTCGTTTGCAGAAGAGTTACTTTAGTTCTTACTTTACTGTTTTTCCTTCACAACTATCCATTTACCTTACTACGAAATTTGCTCTGTTTATTCGACTGAGATAAGTAGGTGTTAAAAAGTTTTATCTGTGTGTATTTTGTTATCTTTCCTGCTCTTTGACTTCTGGATATTTAATACAACTTAATTTTCTTCTGGAGTTACTCTTTTATTTTGGTTTTATCCTTTATACAATTTCAAATGACTCACATGATGCAAACCCAATGACTTTCCTGTTTTTGGATTAATCAATTCAACTGCATTATCACGGACTACTTTACTTACTTCCATGGTGCCTTGGTATACTAAAAAGAATTTACTTCAACGCCATAGCCTTCCTATTGCTCAGTGCTAATTTTACTTGATGTTGATGTTTTTACTTTGGGTACTGGTGGGACTTTACTTACAACTAGGGTACCACTATTGGTGTTATCAATGGTACATTATCCTCTTGGCATACAATTTCTCTCTCAGTTTGGTATAATATGAACTACGTCCTTCACAATTTTGTCATCATCAGTTTTTGTACTACTGTCTATATTGACTTATAACAACTCTTGTTCCTCATCATCGGTCGATTCCCAGACAATTGTATCCCAGCAAGCTGATGTTTGTGTTCGATCACCCCCTAAACCTACTTCAGAAACCTGCTGATCAAAGCTAAGTATGTTTACATGTTTAATTATAAAACCAACTTCATTTGGCGACTGAATCTTTTATGACTGGTCTTCGTACCGTTCATCTCGTCAATTCTGTCTTTTACCTGAGTTTGGTGGCCTCAACTCGACTTCCTATACCGGTTCATTTCGCGTGTATTGTCCTGCTGAAGTCTGATTTTCCCAGCCTTTCTGTGTTCTAGTCATCCCAGCTCATCTACATCTACATCTACATTCATACTCCGCAAGCCACCCAACGGTGTGGGGCGGAGGGCACTTTACGTGCCACTGTCATTACCTCCCTTTTCTGTTCCAGTCACGTATGGTTCGCGGGAAGAACGACTGTCGAAAGCCTCCGTGCGCGCTCGAATCTCTCTAATTTTACATGCGTGATCTCCTCCGGAGGTATAAGCAGGGGGAAGCAATATATTCGATACCTCATCCAGAAACGCACCCTCTCGAAGCCTGGCGAGCAAGCTACACCGCGATGCAGAGCGCCTCTCTTGCAGAGTCTGCCACTTGAGTTTGCTAAACATCTCCGTAACGCTATCACGGTTACCAAATAACCCTGTGACGAAACGCGCCGCTCTTCTTTGGATCTTCTCTATCTCCTCCGTCAACCCGATCTGGTACGGATCCCACACTGATGAGCAATACTCAAGTATAGGTCGAACGAGTGTTTTGTAAGCCACCTCCTTTGTTGGTGGACTACATTTTCTAAGGACTCTCCCAATGAATCTCAACCTGGTACCTGCCTTACCAACAATTAATTTTATATGATCATTCCACTTCACATCGCTCCGTACGCATACTCCCAGATATTTTACGGAAGTAACTGCTACCAGTGTTTGTTCGGCTATCATATAATCATACAATAAAGGGTCCTTCTTTCTATGTATTCGCAATACATTACATTTGTCTTTGCTAGGGTCAGTTGCCACTCCCTGCACCAAGTGCCTATCCGCTGTAGATCTTCCTGCATTTCACTACAATTTTCTAATGCTGCAACTTCTCTGTATACTACAGCATCATCCGCGAAAAGCCGCATGGAACTTACGACACTATCTACTAGGTCATTTATATATGTTGTGAAAAGCAATGGTCCCATAACACTCCACTGTGGCACGCCAGAGCTTACTTTAACGCCTGTAGACTTCTCTCCATTGATAACAACATGCTGTGTTCTGTTTGCTAAAAACCCTTCAATCCAGCCACACAGCTGGTCTGATATTCCGTAGGCTCTTACTTGAATTATCAGGCGACAGTGCGGAACTGTATCGAACGCCTTCCGGAAGTCAAGGAAAATAGCATCTACCTAGTAGCCTGTATCTAATATTTTCTGGGTCTCATGAACAAATAAAGCGAGTTGGGTCTCACACGATCGCTGTTTCCGGAATCCATGTTGGTTCCTACAGAGTAGATTCTGGGTTTCCAAAAACGACATGATACGCGAGCAAAAAACATGTTCTAAAATTCTACAATCGACGTCAGAGATATAGGTCTCTAGTTTTGCGCATCTGCTCGACGACCGTTCTCGAAGACTGGGACTACCTGTGCTCCATTTGAATAACTTGGGTGTTGCTGCGGAAAACCTCTAAACCTTCTTGCTTCGTTTGCATGGCGATCGTATCTTTGATTACCGATACTACCGTAGTTTCTGGGACCAAATCTATTATTTTAGTTCCGTGGCTCACCAAAACCATAGTTATTGTTTGACCACTGTCAGTGTCCAAAACCATAGCTATTATTATCCCATGGGCGATTGCCATTATTTCCAAAACGATTACCTTTTCCCACATTATTATTGCCATTGTAACCATTATTAAAGCCCAATCTGTTACTATCATCCCCCCTAACATTGTTTTCTCTTACTGCACGTTGTTTCTTCGCGTCATCTTCACTGAGGACGAATTCAAGTTCTCTTAATATCCCTTTAAATGCTTGTATATTATCTCCTGCTCTACCAGCCAACGATTGCTATAACGCAACGGTAACCGCACTGCGCACAAGCGTATCAGTTCCCCATCACTGTATGGGTTATCTAAAAACTGATTCTTTTTTGTCATTTCTTCAAAAAATCTAACTGGTTTCTTTTCCCCTGAATTTTCGAATGACTCTTTCTGTAACAATTCATATTTTATTCTATTTTGGGGTTCCGTGGACAAGTATTGCTCCAGGAATACAGCTTTAAATAGTTCATACGATTGACAGTTTGCAGCTACTCTTTGCATGGTTTCTGCTATTGCGCCGTCCATATGACCACAAATGAAGTCAAGTTTATGGCTAAGTGGCCAATGCTCTGGTAAACCGATCTGGAATTGATGCATAAATGTGCGGTGGTGTAAGCTGTTCCCGCTTTCTTTGTAATGTTGGAATTTTCTGACTGTCAAAAAGTGATCATTGTCAAATTTTTCTATTCCACCCAATGGCCTTTGGGGTTTCGCAACATTTTCCGTTCTCTCCAACTGTGTCATTTTTTCCTTTATTCGTTCTACCACGTTTGGAACCTGACATGACAAATATCGCATCTACGCAGTGGTGCGCAATTATCTAAACCGTTCCGTTCCTCGTGTATCGGACTGAAAGATACGTTAAAACTTCCCGTTACTGGATCATTGTTTTGTCCTTTTATTTGATTCATCTTGACCTGCGGTATATGACCTGTTGTACCGTAACTTGGAAATTGAGAATTTGGAATATGTGTCACCGTAACTTGCTGTGTTCTCGCGTCACTCGCTCACGTTCGGAATGCACGCAGTTACTGTTGGAATGCACGCAGTTACCGCTTCTCGCACCATTGTCTGCTGTGAACGCACAATACCTGCTTCGCTCACCTGTCTCAACTGTTCTCTTCCCATTTGCTTCTGTTTCGTATCGGGAATTACTGACGCAACCTCTTGTGGATATACAAGTGAAATCTCATCACTTTTTTGTGTTTCCGCTACTGCCACGGAAGATTGCATAACTGATTTGTTTACTTCTGGGTTTCTTTCCACACTATGTCGGATGACACTACTGATTCCGTTGCCTCACTACTGCTTTCTGTACTGTGTTCGATACACTGTTTCAGTTCTGTACGAAGATGTTCATACTTTGCTGTTTTTTTGAGACGATATTTTCAATGCGTGTATTGAATCTTTTTAACGCGGCTCAAATGACACGTTTTCTGTCATTGAGTTCTTCCACGATCTGTTGCGCCTTACCAGACGTCTTACGTGCTAACTTATCAGCCCTTTGGTTAATATTAAACTCTGCATCTTGCTCCTGGTCAACGTCAGAACGCATCTTTTTCTGGTTCAGCCATTAGTGATCGAGTTAGTTCCCGTGAGTCTCTCGCCTCTCTCCGGATTTCAGAAAACTGTTCATTAACTTCCGTTCGCAATTTTTGCTGATCTTTGCGGACCTTTTCGAACCCAGCATTGGTTTCAAATTTGAGACAATTTAAGGCAGCATTTGTTTCTGTTTTGAAGCCTGCTAACCCTGCATTTGTTTGTTTGACAAGAATAGTCAGCCGCTTCAATATTGCAAACACACTATCAGATTCTTCGCCATCGTCACCTGTCACCATTTGGTGTAACTTCTGCCGTTCACGTTTTCCACGTGAGGTCTCACCGACTTCCGTGCATAGTGCGGACGCACTTACACACTTTTTTTCTGTTGGAAACTGTCCCGTTTGATTCAGAATTACTATCTTTGGTTCAACGTACCGAAGTTGCTCGTCCTCTGATCCTACCTCTGAACCGCTAGATCCGTCATTTGTTCGTTCTTGTGCAGTCTCTGACTATGGTACCAATCGCGAAACTGCCACCATTCCCTCTGCACTATCCCTTTGTTCGGTTTCGTGACTTGCGCTCGATACCTTTTGTCGCACATAAATTTCTATCCTGTCAAGGTCTTCAGTCTGCCCTATATGCGATATTCTCCGTCCTTCCGCCATCTCCGATCGCCTAACTAACCTCTGTCTTTCTCGATTTGCGCGAGCCTGAGCTGTTGTCAACGTGAAATTATATGATCTGGCGCGTCTCCAAAATATCATAGAAGGTATCTTAGACTATGAACACATCATTAGCAACGCCGTTCACTATTTGTGGACATTCAAACCAACTCAACAATGCCGTGAATAACTTCGCACGCGCCAGCAATGTCATGCACAAGCTACTTCTACACATACACAAATTTTCTTTTACTTGTAAATACAGCTTTTCTTCTCTGTGGACCACACATTTAATGTATTCTGACCGCCATTCATACACATACATTGAGTAACCTTGTCACAAAAACAAAACAATTTTTTTTTCAATACTAAACTTTTCACCAATTTGACTAATTGCCATCCTGGCAGACCAACTACCATCCTGGCAAGGTCGCCATTCTCTGACACTTCACTCCTTTTCGCTTTCGTCAGATATCAGCAGAAACACTCTTTGAGTGCGTTAGTGTCTGTAGAATAAATGACTGGGGTAAGGGGTGGACCCTTATTCTATGACAGAGTGCAACAGTGGTTAAGTTCTAAACAAATTGGTTTTGATGCTGAATTTTTATCAAACAAATACACGAATTAACACAGTTTGTAACGTGACAACGTTAGGACAGTTGTTGAGATAACACGTCTCGTCCTGAGTAATCAAAATAACTCTAAACACAACAATATCAAATATTAACCAGAAGTTTCTTTACAAAATTAATCTTACTATTATGTCATGAAGTTGGCCAATATTATGATAAATCATCCAATTCTCGTTCTAAGTTCAGTACTATTTATGATGACTACCAAGTCTATGGAGGATGGTTAGTTTTTGTGACAAGCTGAGCAAAAGACTACTCAAGGCTGCTCGAGTTCACAGTGGACGCAAGCTGGTCGACCAACAAGTTTACGTCTCAGCTCATAGTATTCACCTTAGCTGTGATGAGCTGTCGTCTGCATGGCTGCTCTCGTCCTCTGAAATTCCTATAAAAGCTAAGCAAAACCTTTGCTGGTTCTTTCAGCAGAAACTCTCCTATGTTTCTCATTAGGCGAGAAAACATGCACTCATCCCTAGTCTTGAAACATGGGGACATGCACGCGCATGGCAGGAGCAGTGTGCATATTACAATGCCGTCTCAGTTCTCGCAAGAAAAATTAACTAAGCGGCTGGTTCGTTTCTCCGCTATTGGAGCTCAACTATGCTACAGCTAATATCTAGATGCATGTCAGCCGCAGTGAATGCAGTGTTCACACAAATTTCTCCTCTGTATCATACAGAGCGTTATGTACCCGTTCTGAACTTGGTGCCAGTTCAGAGGAGAGCCCCCGAAATTTTCGGTATTGTCTTTCTCGTAGCAAAACTGTCCCTGGGTCCTTTCGTGCTCCACGTCACGGCTTTTTCCAACCAACAGGAGCGTACTTTTTATTTTGTGGAAACTCTCTCTGCTGATCACAAAGGCTCTGTCATTAAACTGCGTCGAAATCTCAGCATTTTACTCCTTCCTAGTTCATGCCAGCCAGCTCCGAACACCTAAAAGTTACATGCGTACATCACGAGTGTACCACGTGCTGTTCACGTGATCGACTGTTTCACTGGTTTGTTTGTCTCCATTTGGAAATTTGGCAATGCAGTTTTCTAAAGCTTCTTTCCATACCACGCCGGTGGCCCGCTTCTTACCCTCCTGGATGAGTCATCTGGCCTGTTCATTGTCTCCCACCAAAGGACGCTTTTAGGAGCTTTCCGCTGCACTCCGCCCGTGCCATTCCTCTTACTTTTGCTTCCAAACAAAATGTTTCCTCCAGCCTCTTGTTTTACCTCTTGCTCATTAACATGCAGGATATACGTTCGGTGTGTTAATACCGTCGATTGAGTGTCACGTCTTTGCGTTGCACACTGTACGTTTTTATAGGCAAATCTGCTGAAGTAAATCAGGTGTCATATTCACCTTACCGTTACGAAGTATAAAAACTCTCATGTAAGGTGCGAAATTGAACTTTATTTAATCTGCCACCTTAAACAATTTCGTTTGGACTATTTGGACCTAGCAGCGCTTCTACGAATTCGCTAAATTCCTGTTGACACGCCTACTTGATAAGGACTGCAAACACTGGAACAGTGCTCTGTAGTTGGTTGCACTCACGTCTTACATGCGGTTTGCTTTACACGTGCACTGCACTTTCCCAGAACCCTTCTAACAATTTCGAATCTTCCATTTGCATTCACTAGTATTAATTTTCCGTGATCATCCTATTTTTTATCGCTTTTTAATACTACCCCTAAATACAGAGTGTCCAGAAAAGAATATTCCAGTTTCAGTGGTATATTGTAACAGTTCGGTTTAGACTGTTTACATCAAATGAACATCAGATTGAAGGCAAACTAATCTAGTTTTTCTTACAGTTGTTCAGTACTTACATCTATAGTTAAAATGGTTGAAATGCCTCTGAGCGCTATGGGACTTAACATCTGAGGTCATCGGTCCCCTGGAACTTAGAACTACGTAAACCTAACTAACCTGAGGACATCACACACATCCATGCCCGAGGCAGGATTCGAAGCTGCGACCGTAGCGGTCGCTCGGTTCGGGACTGAAGCACCTAGAACCGCTCGGCCACTCCGGCCGGCGTTCTTTAGTTACACAGTCCACATACAACCTAAAATCCAATTCTTCTCACACTTTGCTTAAACAGTCTGGAATAATGCAAGCAATAGCCTCTTCAGCTCTGTACCTCAACTCTGAAAAATCATTAGTTAGTGGCAGAACGTAGACATGATCTGATACCTCGTGTGAGGTTAGGTGAGCATAGAGGCCAGTGGTGAATATATTTTTGTTTTTGTTTTGACCATTACGACGAATACAACAGTCAGAGACCGACGTTCAACCACTCTCTCACAAAGAGTTGGCAATGGGAAGGAGCTTCATCTTACTGCCAAATAAAGTTTTCAGGTTCAGCTCCTAATTGGGGAAAGAGCCTTTCTTGCAACATATCGACATAATCCATCTCTGTTATGAAAGCTTCAGCGAAAAGAAAATGGTCCGTACATTTGACGTAGGGACACAGCGCAAAAAACGTTTAATTCTCGGGAATCTCTTTGATATTGCACAAATTCATGAAATTGTTCTGACAGGCCCTTCCTCTCTTAAAGGCGAATACCTGTGGGCCGTCCCAAAACTGCACCTAGTGAAAACACCGGAAATGCGCGAAGTACTTTGCTGAGCGATTGGGATTTAAACGGCGGGTGTAATAACTAGTGTCATAGATACATCAGAAGAATGTATATTAGAGGTGAGTAAGAAATAACGTTATTGTTTCAAGCAAGAATCTATTGAGAATTCACAGTCGTCGTCAGGCCGAGTAATCACTATCTGGCTGTGGCTTCAGTAACAGCCAAAACTGCGCGTCATCTGTTTACGGCATCAGCACTACCACAGAAGTCGAATGTTCTTTCGACTATTTTAGTGTGACTTAGACTAATACCAAGAACTGTGTAACAGCTAAACGTAACACTACAACATCCACAGAGCCTACATCCAGTGCCGTGTGCCATCTGTTGGCCGAAGTTCGTACTTTCTTCTAACACCTTTGGGTCACGCTGTCGGCAATAGTATTACTTCGATTGTTGTCAAGAACAATAAAACAACTAAAAAGTTACATTATAACATCCAACGCAGTGTGCCATTTGTTACCTGAAATTCGTAGTACTTTGTCACTCCATCGATGTATAAGCTATACGTGATACACATGAACCACGGTCGCCTATATCATGTGCGGCCGTGAATGAACCCACTGGACATACGTCATTGGGGACTTCCCAGAATGTTTCAAAACCAACAGAATGAAAGTGTTCCAAATATTTTGTCCATTTAAGCAGGAAAAAGTTGTAGTGCATATGAAGTTCATCGAAGTTGAAAAACTACGTTTTTAAGGTCACACTTATCGGTAAATTTGGCGGCATATTCGACATAAGCTGGGTATGTTGCAATTACTGATTATTTTACGGCATGCCTAATTATTTTTTTTTCAACATTCTCATTTAAAATAACTGTAGTAATACCGAAAAATGATGTAGCGTACTAGGCAGTGTGATGTTTTAAGAAAATATGGAAAATTTACTGCTGAGCCTAGAATAGTACATTTTTCTATTTTCTCTCTGTCGCATCTGCGTTTGGAACTGCATCATTCCCCTCGAACTAAATGGAACGAGAGGTTCTCGCCTCTGAGGTTCCGGCAGTACCACGTGGTGGCCAAAGCGAGTCCGACCTGAAAGCTCGCTCTGGTCGTTATACCAACGTACGAGCACTCACATGACATGACCAACTCAGGGAAACTCATTCCCCCTGACAAATGAGCACTTCCCGCTAGAATACTCAAAACACGTTAAATGTCTCAATTTTCGTAAATATATCAACTTTTAACTTCGCCTATGTACGTAAATGTTGGAACACGTGAGGCAATACTAACCTTACGACTTATCTTAGAAGAAAGATTAAGAAAAGGCAAACCTACGTTTCTGGCATTTGTAGACTTAGAGAAAGCGTTTGACAACGTTAACTGGAATACTCTCTTTCAAATTCTGGAGGTGGCAGGGGTAAAATACAGGGAGCGAAAGGCTATTTACAATTTGTACAGAAACCAGATGGCAGTTATAAGAGTCGAGGGGCATGAAAGGGAAGCAGTGGTTGGGAAAGGAGTGAGACAGGGTTGTAGCCTCTCCCCGATGTTATTCAATCTGTATACTGAGCAAGCAGTAAAGGAAACAAAAGAAAAATTTGGAGTAGGTATTAAAATTCATGGAGAAGAAATAAAAACTTTGAGGTTCGCCGATGACATTGTAATTCTGTCAGAGACAGCAAAGGACTTGGAAGAGCAGTGGAACGGAATGGACAGTGTCTTGAAAGGAGGATATAAGATGAACATCAACAAAAGCAAAATGAGGATAATGGAATGTAGTCAAATTAAATCGGGTGATGCTGAGGGGACTAGATTAGGAAATGAGACACTTTAAGTAGTAAAGGAGTTTAGCTATTTAGGGAGCAAAATAACTGAGGATGGTCGAAGTAGAGAGGATATAAAATGTAGACTGGCAATGGCAAGGAAATCGTTTCTGAAGAAGAGAAATTTGTTAACATCGAGTATAGATTTAAGTGTCAGGAAATCGTTTCTGAAAGTATTTGTATGGAGTGTAGCCATGTATGGAAGTGAAACATGGACGATAACCAGTTTGGACAAGAAGAGAATAGAAGCTTTCGAAATGTGGTGCTACAAAAGAATGCTGAAGGTAAGGTGGGTAGCTCACGTAACTAATGAGGAGGTATTGAATATGATTGGGGAGAAGAGAAGTTTGTGGCACAACTTGACTAGAAGAAGGGATCGGTTGGTAGGACATGTTTTGAGGCATCAAGGGATCACAAATTTAGCATTGGAGGGCAGCGTGGAGGGTAAAAATCGTAGAGGGAGACCAAGAGATCAATACACTAAGCAGATTCAGAAGGATGTAGGTTGCAGTAGGTACTGGGAGATGAAGAAGCTTGCACAGGATAGAGTAGCATGGAGAGCTGCATCAAACCAGTCTCAGGACTGAAGACCATAACAACAACAACAATGTACGTAAATGTTACTGATCTCAGGGTACCAACTCCCGTGATAAATAATAGCAAGAACAGTTACAACTTTGGTTGTAGCAAGTGCAGAGGGAAACACGCTGTGAATACGTAATATCTTATTTAAGACTGTACAAATAACAATCAATAACGCCAATTACCGAAAAGAAACGGCCAGAACAATGCTTTTTCTCTTAAAGGTGCTTTATCATTGGAATAACTGAAGGATTTGAAATCCAAATTGTCCTTAAAGCAAAAGTCTCAGCATTTGCCTGACGCGATTTAGGGAAATCACGAAAAATATGGATGGCCAGAGGAGGGTTTGAACCGTCGTCCTATCGAGTGCGAGTCCAATGTACTAGCCACTGTGCCACCTCACTCGGTTTGAGTATTTGTGCAACTATGATTTTATCATTACCGTTAGTTGTTACTGACTGTGCTGCCAACATTACTTTGTTGTAGTCTAATTCTGCCCTGTGGCGAGACAGTTCCCGTATGTAAGCACATCACCTCCATATAGACCTAATTTCTGTTGTAGGTCGTTCTCTTCCTGCTATCTTTATGGTGGGAGCCAAACTTATTTGATCAGTATAACATGTAATAGACACTGATTGCTAAGCCGTAAATTATTGTTATGTAGATAAGGTTGGCAATGAGCGGAAACATTGTATAAAGGCACAAGGTCAACCGACTTTCACCGAGTAGAAAAGGGCCAACTTATAGTGTGCGATTATTACAAATGATTCTGTTTATTTTCTTAACTTTTGCTCAATGTTTTTGAACTTTCAAAAAAGCCTCCCCTATTTCGTGACACATGAAGACGGCGACCGATGCTACAGTCTCTGCCATCGCTGATTTTGCTAACAAAAAGGAAGGCCTGGCGCCTTTCTTGATTTTACGCGAATGTACACTAAAATGTCTACTGACGCTCTTGGACGGCAGACTGACTTGAATTAAACATCTTTTCTGAAAATTACAAATAAATTCGGAGCACTAAATGAAGACCGACCGAGGTGGCGCAGTGGTTAGCACACTGGACTCGCATTCGGGATGACGACGGTTCAATCCCGTCTCCAGCCATCCTGATTTAGGTTTTCCGTGATTTCCCTAAATCGTTTCAGGCAAATGCCGGGATGGTTCCTTTGAAAGGGCACGGCCGATTTCCTTCCCAATCCTTCCCTAACCCGAGCATGCGCTCCGTCTCTAATGACCTCGTTGTCGACGGGACGTTAAACACTAACCACCACCACCACCACTAAATGAAGGAATATCCAGGAAGGACTAATACTTTCAGTGTACTCAAAATCGACGAGTTTCAAAATTTGATCGCAGAAGCTATTTCACACTAGTGTTGAAAACACACAATTCTAGAAGGGTAAAACATGTTTCTCATAGTATTTCAAATATTTTCAATTACTTTCATCTTACAAAAGTTTCTCTCCTTCGCTGATACGTTGTTGAACTAACCAGTGTTGCATCTTATGAAGCACGTGTATTTGTCTTCCTACCTTTCTAGGTGTGAAGTGATATTTTTTGCCACCCTGTATAATTCTAGTGCTGTGATCCTTTATTAAACACAAAGGACGCATAAAACAATTGCCTGCGTATTCCTTCACAAAAATATTATTTAGCTATCAATTACTCCTGGCTGTAATTGAATAGACGCTCACATTGTTCCGTCATTTACAGGTTAAGCATCAGCTTCACTATGCTCATAAATCGCTTGCAGAATCTCGACACCTTCAATCGCGTGGAATATCACGTTCTTTATTCCACCTTTTTCACTAACAGTTAGCCACGAGTCTTTCAGATCTTAATTTTCATGCATCCAATGTTCCAAAAATCTCCACTTCTTTTCCTTCTTCCTTCTACTTTCCCCTCACCTGTCCGTTCCTCTGACTTTACATAGATATTAACGTGTTTGGCCATAACACCCATACAACAGAAAATATACATGCACTATCAGAGACAGTATTCAGCAGACGCACGATTTCCTTATTCTGTGCCGGCCGCTGTGGCCGAGCGGTTGTAGGCGCTTCAGTCGGGAACCGCGCTGCTGCTTCGGTGGCAAGTTCGAATCCTGCCTTGGACATGGATGTGTGTGATGTCCTTAGATTAGTTAGGTTTAAGTAATTCTAAGTCTAGGGGACTGATGACCTCAGATGTTAAGTCCCACAGTGCTTGGAGACTCATGCTGTACTGGAAAGCTTTCTGTTACACAGCATGACAGCAAGGAGACTCAGTGCTACTAACATAATGTTTAGCAAAATGGTCAGTTTTCTTCTACCGACATTGCTCGGAGGAAAATTGCAATCTACGATCATAATAGCCACAAATAATAACATTCCTTGTGATTCAGGTGATTTTTTTTAGCAAGACGTAGAGTCTAACAATACCACCACTTGCAAAGTAGGTTAGAAATCAGATTAATAATGTTGCTCACGCAGCATATGTTCGCTTTATCGGACAACAACAAATTTATTGACTGGATGGTATCGTCAGAATGGAAATAGTTGAGTCACTGTAAAAAAGTCATTAATTTTGGCACTTATCTTGAATGGATTCCCACGTAGATTTCGTCGAAGTTGTTATGGCTCATCTTGTTGATTCTATGGTGATTCCACTTTGACTGCCGGAAGGTCCAGATTTGTATTTTAGCAATATTTGAAGACCTAATAAATGCGTTTTTCACGAAATTCTTAATGATCAAACTCTCCCAGATCAGAACAATGGTATGGTAGAAATAATTTTTGACTTGGTGTTCACGATCCACATTTTTATTAAACTTCTTGTAAATTCACATATACTTCTTCTTAATTGTCACATCATCAAGAAAACAGTTTTGTATCAATCTTCATATATTTAATTTCCACTTCAACCAAACACAAGACTTAACGGTTCTTTTACAAAGCGAAATAACTTAACTTCTGCAAAGTGGAATAAAGACTGCTCTGTGCGCATTCGCGCCAAAGCGGTTACAAGTAAGTCAAAGATTATGACAGTCTCATAGAAATGAATAGACACAAGAATCATATCACTCTAATATATCGATACATCGGAGTACCTATACATTAATAAAACCAAATGTGAATATTGTCACAAAAATTTGTCTGTTAGTTCACAGAAAAGTAGTACGATATTACTGGTATCGAGAACTGGGGTTGGAGTGCCGCAATGGTCACGTAAATAAAGAACCATTACAAGAGGTCATAAACGCATTTAGTAATTCATCTGAAATATATTGTGAAAATGACTGCTACTGACTAGTGGGAGCCATCTTACGTAAGGACCACAAAGGTAAGAGGAATTAGGGTTGTATGGTGGGTCATAGGCAGTCCTGTTTCGCTCACTCCATTTGCGAAGTGGAACAGGAAAAGAAAAGACTAGTTGTGGTATGTCATTCGCTCTGCCATGCACCGTACAGTGGCTTGCAGAGTAATGTAGATCTCGGTGTGTGTCAGTCTGGGTTCGACCTCTGCCTGGGCCGCCCTGGTTCTTTAGATATCTTGGGAGAGACTGTGACGTGGGAAGCTGCAGACGAACGATGGGGAAACATAAACACTTCATTATTCATCCATTAGACATGAACAGCCGATCGGACGTGCCCTCGTTTCAGCAAGGTCTGCCGTTGTCTTGAAGTATCTCCACCTTGTGTGGCCGGTGCGACAGACGAAGCAAACAGGTTGTGTAGCTGAGCTGGCACGCCGGGCGCTGAGTCGACACGACAGACACAGCCACAATCTCGCCGCTCGCGGCAGCCGGTGGAGGGACCGTTTACGAGGTCTGTTCAAAGAATTCCGAAACATTCGTAATATCGCGCCAATGGTGAGTTGGCCTGAAATGGGGTTGGCATCCCTGCACACGCCTGTGTTTAATGTGTAAATGTCGGAAGTTTCACTGTTGTATGTCTGCTAGTTATTCCTCAGTGCTGTATTGAATAGAACGTTGTGTCGCACAGTTTGCGAACTTCGAGATGGCAGAGTTAGAGGAGCAATGCATTTGCTTTAAATTATGCGTGGAACTCAAGAAAACCTTTACAGAGGCACACCAAAGCAGGAAGCCTACGGTGGTGAGTGCTTAAGCCGAACCCGGTATTATGAGAGTTTCACATGGTTTAAAAATGGCCGGACGGAAGTTAAAGGTGACACTCGTTCAGGACGGCCTTCGACGTCTGCTGACGACGCTCATGTCAGGAACGCCAACGAAATTATGTGTGGCAACCAAAGATTGACAGTCCTAGAGATTGTATAAGAACGTAACATTTCAGGTAGATCATGTCATGAAATCCTGACACAGCATCGTGGAATGCATCGTGTTGTCGCAAAGTTCGTCCCACCGCTCATGAGTCAAGACCAGAAAGACCTTCGCCTCGTAACCTGTGAACAACTTTTGGATCAAGCAAATGAGAACGAGATGTTGCTTAAGTGAATCATAACTGGTGATGAGTCGTGGGTCTACGGTTATGATGTTGAGACCGAGGTTCAAACTTAACAATAGGTCGGGAAAGGTTCTCCAAGACCAAAAAAAGGTCGCACGGTCATGTCAGAGTCATGCTGATAGTTTTCTTAGTCTTCGAAGGATTAGTTCATCATGAATTCGTGTCACAGAGACAAACTATCTGTACGCGTTAAGATACCTGCGAGAAAATGTGAGAAGGAAACGGCCTGAAATGTGGCGAGACAATTCGTGGCTCTTGCCTCTCGATAACGCATCCGCACATTCATCCCTTTTGGTGCGTGACTATTGCACAAAAAAAGAAATCACTGTGCTGACTCATCCTCCGTACTCTCCGGACCTGGCCTATGCGGACTTTTTTATTTCCAAAGTTGAAAGCCCCGTCGAAAGAGCAAAGATTTGCAACGATAGCCGGGAATGTTCAAATGTGTGTGAATTCCTGAGGGACCAAACTGCTTAGGTCATCGGTCCCTAGACTTACACACTACTTAAACTAACATGCTGAGAACAACCCACACACCCATGCCCCAGAGAGGACTCTAACCTCCGGCGGGAGGGGCCGCGCAGTCCGTGACATGATGCCTAAAACCTCACGGCCACTCTGCGTAGCGATAGACGAGATAAGAGAAAATTCGCAGACAGCGCTTCCCGCGACGCAGCAAGCTGCTTCCGGAAGTGAAAAAGGCGTTTGAAGCGGTGTATCAGTTGTGGAGGAGAGTATTTTGAACGTGACCATGCACAGCAAGTAAAAGGTAAGTGTAGAATTTTGGAATTTTTCGAACAGACCTCGTATTGTAGCCGGCAGTTTCCTAGTGGTGTAACGGATAACGGTGCTGCCCAAGGCAATGAACCCTCTTCTTTCGGCTACGGCCCTGCATCATACTCTACTTACGGCGTAGACTCCATGGCTGCATCAGTAGAAGCCCTCACAACGGCTATCGTACAGCGGGGACCATTCAAGGTCTCCTTGCCGATCACCTTCTTGTCTGGGTCAGGGATTTAAATGCAGTGGTCCAGTGCTGACTATGGCGCGCATTTTTGTGTAACGTGGAAATTTCTCGAATACAGGCCAGTGGACGCAGTCCAGCTGTTCCCTTACGGTAGTGCGTCACACTACAGAAGCTTCTTAAAGGTTGGTCAGGGGGGACCAGGTCCTCAACCCGAGGAAGTCCTGAGCGCAAATGTCTCGCTGGTGTTGAGCAGGCAGGTTGCTGTCCTTCGAGTGAGACCTCGGCACGCCTCTGAGTTATGGCCGCGTTCTAGGCCGTTACACTAAAATTCTCGCTCTCCAGATAACTGTGCGAGAAACAAAGATTCATTTACAAGTACTTACACGTTGCGCCCTCCATTTCACTCACACTGACACTTGGTCCTTTACATTAACTGTTCGCAATTTCTTCATTTCAGCACTCACGTTTATTCCTGTTAGTAGCTATGTAATGGCACATCATGAGAAGGGAATTGGGATCAGGAAGACATTCCAACCCATTTACTACGTGCATGCTAAAATCGCATATCTCACATTCTCATATCAGTCACATGATGTAGCTGTAATAACGCAATTAAAATTCTCATACATAACGTTAAGTCATACTTTTCATTTACATAAATAATATTACATGCTCTCTGGCATAAACATAAAAAAACAGGCGCTCTTTCCGTTAATTTGTTTGCATGCTACCCAGTTGCCTTATCACTATGACCTAAGAAGTAATGAAATATTTCCAAAATGAAGGAGTAAGTGGCCACATTACCACTGCTGCACTCTAAGTCTGGGAGGAATTCTGTTACAAGATGGACCAAACCATTACATCAATGAATGCACATAATATTGTAGCTTCGTGTTCCTCACAGTACTTCATAGAAAACCTCAGTACCGAAGCCCACAGCTACCTCTCATATGTTTTTGGATGGGGTCACCCTTCAGCAAAACTCTTTTTTTTTTTTTTTTTTTTTTTTTTTTTTTTTTTTTTTTTTTTCTAAAGGCGGACAATAGAGCTTTGACCTCGACAGCTACCTATCATTTTGAGAGGCAAGTTCAGCTTATTGAGCTACATGAGCTCATTAGTAACACCTTCTTACTTTCCGGGTCACAGTCGGTTAACAGCTGTCCACCTGTGCCAATAATACAACTTTGAAAAACTTCATAAAACTTTTCCCTAGTACCGGCTATATTCTCCTGTAATGTCAAAAATCTTTAGATATCGTCGGCTGAACTCTGCTATTATGCACACTGTGTTCTGGCAGATGTGGGTGGTTTAATTGACATCATCAGGTACAATAACTCGTCTTGCATCCGTGTGGTGCCTCGAAATTTGCTGCTTCGGGTCAGTATCACCTAACGTAGAGACAGTAGAACTGTTTCCGTTGCGACTCTAGACTGTGCTGTACTCGGTCAGTGCAGAACTACCACTGGCTGTATCTGCCTTGTTACTAAACACGCTCGCATTCGGGAGGACGACGGTTCAATCCCGCGTCCGGCTATCCTGATTTAGGTTTTCCGTGATTTCCTAAATCGCTCCAGGCAAATGCCGGGATGGTTCCTTTGAAAGGGCACGGCCGACTTCCTTCCCCGTCCTTCCCTAATCCAATGAGACCGATGACCTCACTATCTGGTCTCCTCCCCCAAAACAACCCAACCCAATTAAACACGCTAAGCTCTAATTATTCACATACTCCACGTAATATAAGTCTAATCTAAAAGTTCCTCTGATTTGTTACCTAAACTTTACTGTTTATTGTACTTTACAAAATTTCTATTTACGGCCAAAACTTGCAGCTGTTTGTGTTTCTAAAGGTGCTGATAAGGATAACTTTAGGGAACAGTAAGTCATAACCTATAAGCATATTTCTTGATTCATATTAGCTTGATTTTATATCTATAAGCGAATCATGTTGTGTTTAAAAATAAGCCTCATAATTGCACTAATATCCAGATATTTTTCTGTTGCTCCTGATTGTCAAACGTTTAACTAAAACGGAAGCCACTAACTAGCCCAATGTAAGCTGGATTAGTATGAGGTAACGACCGAAAGACATAATGAGACTGGTTTGCGTAACCGAACCAAACGATGCAGGTTCTATCCGAGATTACTTTTGGCTTCTGAGACCAATGGGGCAACATATTAAATCGAGTGGCCAGACCAGTACATGTCCACAGTCACAGTTCTCGCTTTCTAAATCATCGAAACAGTTGTCACAAATGAGCCACTTACCTAGTATGTGCTGCACTGCTACGCTGGCTGAACCTGTACTAAGGGCACTTATTTATTGGCGTGACCGACAAGAGTGATCTTGATTTGAGCCCTCTGTTACGAATGGCTAGAGGCCACATAGCGTCACCATTTTCGGAGCAGTACGTGACAATTTCCACAGAGCTGCTCTATCATGCACTAGGACGGTGACAGTTGTGGTGGTTTTCTCGAAAGTGAAGGTTTCATTCTAATGTCGTGCCCCCAGTTTTAACACGTGCTGTAGGCGTAGCAATAAAATCATTAATTTAAATGTGTGACAAATATAAGTAAGCTATCTGTGATGTCATTGTTGAGGATACAATAACCTACTGGGCATCGTTGGTCAGTGCAATAGTTCTAACGGTACCCAAAGAAAAACAAGTCTCTGAGTTTCAGGTTACAGTGATTATTATTTTATTAATAGCGTGTCTAGAGACCACACGTAAAAGAGAAACGAATTTCCTAAACTCTGAAATCAGAGTGGCAAATTTAAGTCCTCTTCTTGTTTGTAATTTCCATACATTAGTACCCCACACCTAAAAATGCTGACAATCGATGGAGACTCTTACAACCGCAGCTAATTGATCGAAAATGGACAATTCATTCAAATAATTAATAATAATCATTTAACATCATACTGGCAATTAATATTAACACGTACGATTAGTTGAAAAGACCAAGTTTTAATAACATGATAAACTTGCTAGTTAATTCTGACCAGTTGACCTAACACTGGTGAACAAACACAAAAATCGGTGGCCTTTCCTCTTGCATTTCTATGTATAACACTGCTTTAGCTACTTTCACGACGCAAGCAACACAACGTTCATGCGGGTCTGTCATCAGCGGAGGGAGTGAAGGTAAAATTAGTGTTTGTCTATTTAGTCATATTCAGTCACAAGTAGAGTATAGTTTAATGTAGCAGTCTATTCGAAAAATAACACTGTGATTAGTGACAAATGAATATTCTGAAATCTTAGGGCTTTTTTTAGTATGAAACTGTGCTCCCAAATTAAGATCAAGCATCGCCAACTTCATGGCGCCGCATAAAAACGCCACGCCACTCTCAGCTTGGTGGATCTCTTGTCGTCATTTGGTTTATCTTCTCCTTAAGCATGCTGCAGGTTGTCGCGTTTCGCATTTAGTGACAAAGCATTAGCAGCAGATATATTGCAATCACTACTTACTTTTCATTCTTTTGATTACCGAAGAGTGAGTGGCAGGCAACATTGTCAGCATTTTGTACTTCTTTTTACACGTTCTGATGACAATTGCTTCTCCCTCTAGAGATTGGAATCGATTTTGCACTGCACAAGGTGGTTTATTAATTCCTTCGCGAGTTTTTGAGCCCACCTCACTTTCTAGGTTTGACACTTACGTTGGTCGTAGCTTTTGGAACAATGCCAATGAAAACATTCTTAAGAAAAATTGTTCTTAAGTTTACATGCTCAAAAGAAAAAATATTGTTATCGACTCAAATGCTTTCAGTATTATCACCGGTGGTACTGCAAAATCAAAAAAGCAACGTGCATCTGGCCAAGAGCATACCAGTTTGTAATATGCTTAGAACAGAAAAACAAAAATAATATTGACAGCTACTGAAGGCGAGACCTACCCAAATAATTCTTCCAGCTCTTAATTTATATTGTTCAGATTGCAACCGGTGAACCTGAGTATTGTTCATAACTCCACTTGAGCTCCAACTCCTTATTACAGAAATGCAAAAATCTTCATTTTTCTGCTTCAACAGAGATAAGTTTTAGTTTTCAGAGAATACACAACTTTATTGACTAAGTTTTGGCACTACACAATTTGGTAACTGGGTTTCTTAAGCCTCTACTACAACCTGCGCGTTCCCATACTTTCGTGGTAGCCGTGTAACGCAACGACTGCGGACTGCATGTTGACACAGATCATTTCGAGGCCAAAGTGCATAATATCTTATTAATTCCTGACAATCTGGGCACTTTGTTTCATGGAAATAGGCTTTTATTGTATGATTATTATGATAAGTATTAGTAATGTATAGCATTATTTCGTTATTTTATTGAACACAATGGATAAGTATGAGAGCGAAATTAGACCTCTACAATATGTACTCCCAACTGGTAATTACACAGGTTGACTCTTACAGAGAAGACGACAGCACAGGACACGTGTGTGACGTAGAAGCGCTAGCATACACAGTAAACCTCCGCAACTCCGAGGGTGTTATGTACACAGTGGAAAAATGCTGTATTGGCGAAGAAGGACTTGGTCTATAAATAAATGCATTTTAGGTACATAAACATTACTTAAAGCTTCACCGAGATCTTCTCACATTGCCTTCTATGATGTATATGTTCCAATTGACTCAAAAAAACTATAAAATGACAATTCAGTTTATTACTCTGCTAATGCATAATCATTAAAGTCAATTCAGTACAATCTCATTTCATTAAGGACAATTTTGTCAGCTTTACTAACCTATAATGTGGTACTAAATGATAAAGGAACTGAAGTGTAATAACAGTTTGGCGAGGGGGGGAGGGGTGGTTAATAGATTTATCAGATTGATCTTCTCACATTGCCTTCTATGCTGTATATGTTCCAATTGACTCAAAATAACTATAAAATGACAATTCAGTTTATTACTCCGATAATGCATAGTCATTAAAGTCGATTCAGTGCAATCTCATTTCATTAAGGACAATTTTGTCAGCCTTACTAACATATACTGTGGTACTAAATAAAAAAGGAACTGAAGTGTTCAAATGTGTGTGAAATCTTATGGGACTTAACCACTAAGGTCATCAGTCCCTAAGCTTACACACTACTTTACCTAAATTATCCTAAGGACAAATACACACATCCATGCCCGAGGGAGGACTCGAACCTCCGCCGGGACCAGCCGCACAGTCCATGGCTGCAGCGCCTGAGACCGCTCGGCTAATCCCGCGCGGCTAACTGAAGTGTAATAACAGTTTGGGGGGGGGGGGTAATATATTTATCAGATTGTCAATGAATTTAAAGTTAATTGTTAAGAAATTTGATTTCTCTCAAACTGTTTCAAATGAGAAATTTCGAGAAAACTGCTTTTACTACACCATCTTTTTATTACATGTAAATACTTTAGTCTAATTTGCAATATCAAATTATCAGCTTTAATATTTCATACATATCTTTTCAAACTGATAATCTGTAAACAGTCACCATGATAACATATTTAATCAAACTAAGATTGTGAAAGTTAGGATTTCAAAATATTATACACTGGAAATATAAATTAAAAAATGGCTTCAGTCACAAATTTCCGTGTTCTATTAAACACTTGACGCATTTTGGACCGTGTGTCAGGTGTACGTTCTCTTAATATACGATTTATTTCTACTCTTGAATGAGGTGAAACGCATATTCCTGTCGTGAAAGGGTTTGATGTTGGGTTATGAATTTCGTAAGCAACCGCGGAAAATATATGCGAAACAGTGGATAAAATAAATAGCGTAAACTTAAAACAGAATCCAAGGAAAGCGTTTTTAACTTTTTAACACCATCATATATTCGTTTGTCCATACTGTTCAAGCAAAACACTTCACTAAGAGACACATTAGTCCTTTGTCCATCCTCTTCAAGCATGTCACTTCACTCAAGAGGCTCATTTGCACACACATTTTTGTAAACATTTCACTGATGTTGTTGGTATGATCAAAGATGAATTTATTCGTAGTGCCAGAGATCTAATTATTAAACAATTGACATATGCAAGGAGTAACTTTAGAATAAGTCTTTAAAATTACTGAAATAACTGTTGCTTGCGAAATCTGTTTGTTCATTTAACATAGACTCTTAATTTTATGATTTTATGGACGTATAAATTCATCTTTGATCACGCCATGTACAACAGCGTCTGTGAAGTGTTATAAAAATGTGTATGGAAATGTGCCTCTTGAGTGAAGTGATATGCATGGACAGGATGGAGAAACGAATATATGTTTTTTTGGATTATGCGATAAGTTTGCACTGTTCATGTTTTCCACTGTTTAGCATAAATTTTTCGCATTTGACTTACGAAATTCATAACCTAACATTAAACATTTTCACGACAGGATTATGCATTCCACCTCATTCCATAACAAAAATAAATCGTGTATTAAGATAAGTTACACCTGATGATGAACCCACAGGGTCCGAAATGCATCATGCACTTAATAAGGCACGAAAATTTGTGACTGAAGGCATTTTTTAATTCATACTTCTGGTGTATAGAATACAGCCACGTTTGCAGCTGCAAATTAAATCAAAATTTTAAAACCAATAAAAGCACATTTCTGAAACACGAACGTACTTGTTACCATATGAAAATGATATTACGGTATATGAAATAGATGTACAGTTTGAGAAATAACAGTATAAAATCAACTCAGCTGGAACATATTGTACAATAGTTGTGCCAACTTTGCGGAGGCTATCAGCCAATCATCAGTTAATAGTCAGGCATAAATTAAAACGCCAGGAAGAAAAACAACTGCAGTGCGAATTTTACCAACCACGTTTTTCACCATCAGCAGTCATATAACTCAAATTATTTATACTTCTCATTCTCACGTGAATTCGTGTTATGTGCGTTAACATTTGTTTTCCTCAAAATACGATGCGCAGGAAGAACTTGTCGGGAATCCTCCATTCGTCGGCCATAATAATTCATAGTATTTGCTCATTTGGAACAGGGTTCCATCAACGAAAATCGAGATGCCGGTAACATTTCCTGATTCGGAGAGGAAAGTATTTCCTCATTTGGGATTGGACCCCACCGACCAAGGTTGACATGCCGGCAACATTTCCTGGTTCGGACAAGGAAATGTTGCAGAAGGCGATCGTTGACGCTGCAGACCGTTTCCAGCTGAGGAATTTCCACATGGACTGGTTGTCTGTCACGTATCCGAGAGAGCCAGCAGAAACTTTTAACTGCAGTCCGCCACCGTCACAGTATAGTGAAAATGAACAGCTGAGACGTGATACAGTGTAACGCTAAAGACAGGCTGAAACTTCCTGGCAGATTAAACTGTGTGCCGGACCGAGACTCGAACGCGGGACCTTTGCCTTTCGCGGGCAAGTGCTCTATCATCTGAGCTACCCAAGCACGACTCACGCCCCGTCCTCACAGATTTACTTCCGCCAGTACCTCATCTCCTACTTTCCAAACTTCACGGAAGCTCTCCTGCGAACCCTGCAGACTAGTACTCTTGGAAGAAAGGATATTGAGGAGACGTGGCTTAGCCACAGCCTGGGGGATGTTTCCAGAATGAGATTTTCACTCTGCAGCGGAGTGTGCGCTGATATCAAACTTCCTGGCAGATTAAAACTGTGTGCCGGACCGAAACTCGAACTCGGGACGTTTGCCTTTCTCGGGCAAGTGCTCTACCATCTGAGCTACCCAAGCACGACTCACGCTCCGTCCTCACACTTTTACTTCCGCCAGTACCTCGTCTCCTACTTTCCAAACTTCATAGAAGCTCTCCTGCGAACCTTGCAGAACTAGCACTCTTGGAAGAAAGGTTACTGCGGAGACATGGCTTAGCCACAGCCTGGGGGAGATTTTCACTCTGCAGTGGAGTGTGTGCTAATATGAGACTTCCTGGCAGACTAAAACTGTGTGCCGGAACGAGACTCGAACTCGGGACCTTTGCCTTTGGCGGGCAAGTGCTCTACCATCTGAGCTCGGTCTGTCACACAGTTTTAATCTTCCAGGAAGTTTCATATCAGCGCACACTCTGCTTCAGAGTGAAAATCTCATTCTGGAAACATTCCTCAGGCTGTGGCTAAGCCATGTCTCCGCAATATTCTTTCTTCCAGGAGTGCTAGTTCTGCAAGGTTCGCAGGAGAGCTTCTATGAAGTTTGGAAAGTAGGAGACGCGGTACTGGCGGAAGTAAAGCTGTGAGGACGGCGCGTAAGTCGTGCTTGGGTAGCTCAAATGGTAGAGCACTTGCCCGCCAAAGGCAAAGGTCCCAAGTTCCAGTCTCGGTCCGGCACACAGTTTTAATCTGCCAGGAAGTTTCATATCAGCGCACACTCCTCCGCAGAGTAAAAATCTCGTTCTCGTAAGACAGGCTGTCAGATAATTCTCCACAAAGCAAGCTAATACTAAGTCACCCAGTCATAAACAGGAAGAATAACACACTTGACTCTTATTCGAGAAAAGCACGGCTCAGCTCCACAAACATCAACTGCGACTTACATTTCCTTTGGCTTAAAAATCAGTGCAAGACAATGTCACCATGGTTCCTTAAACTTTGTGGGCTTGCATATCTAGCGCTACTGAACACTCTGTAAACTATAAACTTCCAGCCTCTGGAAAACAGTCATGTTGCAGAACATGCAAAAGACTTTTCAAGGAAGTTTCAGAGTATGTTGGTTCAATGACACCGTAAACCAAAATATGTTAGTATAGGCTGCATTACTAATCTGTAGTCCACTACACGCTATATTGCCCAAATACAGCACCAATTTCAATAATACCGCATATGTCCTATTACCTACTAGTACACCATTTCATTTTCGGAAACAGTTTTCACCCAAGTTATAATAAACTAAAGCTGAACTTCGTTTCCATTCACCCAAATACATGCTTACAGGATTTTAGAGTGCTTAGATATATCACAGAACTAACAGCCTCTTCATCGCAAAGATTTTTGATGTTCTTCAAATCAGGGCTTTGGGCAGCTCAACCCATTTGGTTTCGTTATCAAAGATAAAAACGATTCGCCTACAGTGCATCAGGATAGAGATGCTGTAGCTGCTAAATGGTTAATGTCAAATTATTTGTGGGAAACTGTACGATGCTCATTTTTTTTAAGTAACACTCATGAAGAAGATGTAAACTGTCCATAGTATAGAGCCACACTATTTACATCTAAATTGTATCGCTAAGCAAAAGCATGATGGACAAAGGCAACAGCACGACGCTATTTACACCATAAAAGACTGTGTATTTACTTTAAATTGTAAGATATTTTCAGGGGAAGACTGGACTCTGACCAAAATTTTTTGATTATCAAATGTGGATTGAAACTGAAAAAAAATGCAAAAAGATAGTAAATTAACGAGATGGGACCTGGATAAGTTGAAAGAACCAGAGGTTGAAGAATGTTTCAAAGGGAGCATCAGGGAACGATTGACTAGAATAGGGGAAAGGAATACATTAGAAGACCAATGGCTAGCGTTGAGAGATGAAACAGTGAAGGCAGCAGAGGATCAAATACGTAAAAATAAGGCCTAGTAGAAATATCTTCATATCACACAAGATATAGAATTTAATTGGAGAAGATGGAACAAACGAAGCAGGCGGAAAGTAATACAAATGTCTTAAAATAAGACTGACATGGAGTGCAAAATGACTAAGCAGGTATGGCTATACGACGAATGTGCAGATTATATCACTAGGGGAAAGATAGATACCACCCACAGGAAAATTAAATAGGAGTTAGGGGAAAATAAAAGCTGCTGTATGAATATCAAGAGCTCAAATAGAAAACCAATATTAAGTGACGAAGGGAAAGCTGAAAGGTGGAGGGTCTGTACAAGGGAGATGAACTTGAAGGCGATATTATAGAAAGGGCAGAATAATTAGGTGAAGATGAGATGGGAGACATGATACTGCGAGACTAATTTGACAGAGCACTGAAAGACCTAAGTCGAAACAAGACTTCGGGAATAGACGACATTGCGTCAGAACTACTGGGAGGATTGAGAGGGCCAGCCATGACCAAATTGTTCCATCTCGTGTGCAAGATGTATGAGACAGCCTTAATGCTGCCATTTTTACTATTCGAAGGTTATCTGAAGTAAGTGATTGCTCGACACGAAACTTAGTCTACTTTGACTATTTTCATTCGCTTATGTCAAACTGTATTATATTTGGGGGTAACTCTTCCCATTCTCAAAGGACATTTTTGGCTCAGAAACGGGCAGTTCGGGCAACAAGTGGTGTAAGTGCGGAACCTCTTGTCGACCCCTGTTCACGAGTCTGGGTATTCTGACAGTGGCCTCTATATATATATATATATATATATATATATATATATATATATATATATATATATATTCTTTACTGTCGTTTCTTGTAAACAATATCAGCTTGTTGTCAAGAATTAGCAGCTTTCACTCAGTTAACACTAGGCAGAAATCCAATCAGCATTTGTATTACACTTCCTTAACACTGTGCAGAAAGGTGTGCAGTATACTGCTGCAACCATTTTCGATAAGCTACCAGAAGAATTCAAAAATCTTAGCAGTAATCCACGCGCTTTCAAATCGAAACTGAAAATCGAATAAGATGGGACTTAAGTAGTTAGCAGTAGCCCCATCTTATTCTATTATTTGCTCCTGTGAACGTGTACGCGTTATGCGGGTCTTGGAGTCACTCACATCCACCTAGAAAGTATTTACTGAGGTTAACGAAGGCGGTGTTGGCCTGATGTACTCGACGATGCCCTATAGCTACGCTGTCTAAAGGATCGTCCTAAGAAATACCAAATTAAGATCAGCCTGAAGATGCCTAAATAAGGTGAAACGCGTAGTTGATAATTAAAAAAACTAAAATTGCAACCAAGACTGTTTTCAACTAATACTATTAAATACTGGTTTGCTGAGTCATGCCACAGATGGATTGGAAGAATTTCTATAGTCCCAGACATTTTCTGCGGGGTATGTGATCCGGCGATTTAGCAGGCCAGTCGAGGCGCGATGCAGTGCCAGAGTGTTCGTCAAACCAGAAACATAAGGACGCGGCTTAGTGAACTCGGCTGCTGTCGTCTTGTAAGACGGAAGTGTCCACAGCCTGCTCTCCACAAATATTTAGAAGGAAACAAACATCCTCTTTAACCTTCAGGGTAACCTGAATGGTGGTGGTGGTGGTTAGTGTTTAACGTCCCGTCGACAACGAGGTCATTAGAGACGGAGCGCAAGCTCGGGTTAGGGAAGGATTGGGAAGGAAATCGGCCGTGCCCTTTCAAAGGAACCATCTCGGCATTCGCCTGAAACGATTTAGGGAAATCACGGAAAACCTAAATCAGGATGGCCGGAGACGGGATTGAACCGTCGTCCTCCCGAATGCGAGTCCAGTGTGCTATAACCTGAATGAGTGGACCCAAGTTACGGTATGAGAAATACGTCCAAAACATCACAGAACCACTCTAGCCGGAAGTACACAGTCCACAGACTGCAAGTTGAATGGTTCATTCACCTTCGGTGCATTCGACGCCGCGCATCATCTCAAAAGAGGCATAATCGCAACTCATCGGGTCACACTAGGCGTCTCCAGTCCACTAGTGCCTACTTTCTGTGTCGTTAGGACCACTTAAGATGTAATCGACCTACTTTGAGCAATGGCTTTTCCCGGGTACGCGACACCAAACATTCATTGCATTCAGTTCCCTTCGCTGCGTTCGCCCCGAAACTGGTTAAGATGGACCAGCATGCACTAGACTCAGACTGTGCGAGTTGTTCTGGAGCAGATGTCTTCAGATCGCTGGGCTGGTAGCGTCGGTCCAGTTCCCTGGCCTCCTAGGTCGCCTAATATTACACCAATAGGATTCTTTGTAGTGGAGTATGTAATGACAGAGTCTACCAGATGTTTGTCAACCACATCAATCATTTTAAGAAACGAATCATTCCTGCCGTTGCCACAGTTGATGCGGTATCTTGCGCCGAGTGTGGATAGAGCTTGAATACAGACTGGATTTTTTGCGTGGCACAAAAGGCATACTTGATGAAACTGACTGAATTGTATAAAAACTTTGTGAGATTGTCTTTCACATAGCCCAAACATGGTGTGAATGTCTTTTTCAATTTGGATGCTATTACACATTAAAGTCATATTGTACCTTTTGAGACTGCCTGTAACTATTACATAATTGAATGTTTACTTAGGGGAACACTATCCTGCAAGTGACGAACTTTGTTTATTGTACTGTTTGCACCAAGAAACGTCGTCAACAATAAAGTCTCAACAAAAAAGGCAGACTCTTGTATGGCACTCTCTCGAATAATACTCCACACTGATGTTGTAGTACTCGACACGAATGCTGGTACAAATAACTCGTTTTAATAATACTGATTTCAGCATATAACTCGTCGTTCGGTCACCTCAGTCGTTGGTTATGTACACGGAAACTCTCCGTCCAAGCTGCTACTGAAGACCATAATAAGAGACATTTAACTACTGACTGCCCACGACCAATTACCCTTAGCAGACATCACCGAACGAGTCTTGATGGATAAATACGCTGGTAGTTGTACGATACTTGTGTCCACTGCCAGCGTACAAAGATCAGCATTACTTGGGGTTCTTCCACTGCCTATTTGACCTACAATCGTACTGTAAATTGTCAAAGCGACCAAGAGGAATAACAAATAAGTAAATACCGAATTCTTTTTCCTCGTGTTTGTCTAGTCGCACAGGCTTCGCTGTTTTGTTCATTTATTTAGTACTTTCCTTTAATTTTTGGGCCGGATGCCCTTTGCGGTTATTCAGTTGTAGATGAAATAGACTGACTGAATGTAGCGTACCCAGCGTGCTTTGCTGATCCGTTCTTTGTGTTAGCACACATTGCATGTTGCTCTCTCCATATGTACTGGAGCATCAGGACGCATGGCGTGGGAGAGGGGGGAGGGGCTATTCGTATCTTGCAGCCTCAACAAAGCGAAACACTGTAACTCTGAAAGTGTCCACAAATCTGGTGTCTTCAAGTGATATTCTCGCACCTGTACATGAGGTGACACGTAAGACGTGAGTCTGCTATTTTTGCGGTGAGGCTCTAAACCTGTGGTTCCAAAGCTGGGGATAATTGCCCCTGGAGTATATAATTTTCTAAGGGGTAAAAACACCGCCACGAAGCTAACTTATGTTTGAAAGGTCATTACTGTTAATACTATTTCTAAACATTCTAATACCAGTTGCACAAGTTACCAATAATTTTATTTTTTTCAAATACTAGCACTGTGGTGGAGGTTGTAGTTTGTGAAACAAATGTATGAACATCTTCCTCACACAGTCCACACACTGCACACGTATTTTGTAATTCGTATAGTGCACCTATAACAGTAAAATTGAGGTGTATGTTTCGTATGCTTAAATACGAGGGTCACTCCAAAAGAAATGCACACTATTTTTTTTAAATCCATCTTTTATTTTACATGTTTGAAAGTTTTACAGTGTGTAGATACATCCTTTAGGAACAATATTTTCATTTCTCCACATAATTTCCATCCCTCTCAACTGCCTTACGCCATCTTGGAACCAGCGCCTGTATACCCGCACGGTAAAATTCTGGACCAACCTGTTGGAGCCACTGTTTGGCAGCGTGCACAAGGGTGTCATCATCTTCAAACCTTGTTACACAAAGAGAGTCTTTCAGTTTCCCAAAGAGATGATAGTCACATGGAGCCAGGTCAGGACTGTGAGGCGGGTGTTTCAGTGTTGTCCATCGGAGTTTTGTGGTCGCTTCCGTGGTTTTTTGACTGAATGTAGCCGTGCATTGTCGTTCAACAGCAAAACACCCTGCTTTTGCCGATGTGGTTGAACACGACTCAGTCGAGCTTGAAGTTTCTTCAGTGTCGTCACATATGCATCAGAATTTATGGTGGTTCCACTTGGCATGATGTCCACAAGCAAGAGTCCTTCGGAATCGAAAAACACTGTAGCCATAACTTTTCCAGCAGAAGGTCTGGTTTCGAATTTTTTTTTCCTTGGTTGAATTTGCATGCTGCCACTCCATTGATTGCCCCTTCGTATCTGGTGAAAAATGATGGAGCCATGTTTCATCACCTGTCACAATTCTTCCAAGAAATTCGTCTCCACCATTCTCATACTGTTCCAAAAGTTTGCTGCATACCGTTTTTCTTGTTTCTTTGTGAGCCACTGTCAACATCCCGGGAACTCAACTGGCACAAACCTTTTTTAGCGCCAACGCTTCCAGTATTCTGCAAACACTTCCTTCCCCTATCCCAACGTAGCGTGACAATTCGTTCACAGTAATGCGTCTGTCAGCAGTCACCAATTCGTTAACTCTCTGCACATTGTCTGGAGTGTGTGCAGTACGAGGCCAGCCACTGCGAGGACAATCCTCAATACTGCCGTGCCCGCTTTCATCACGTAACCTGCTTGCCCACCGATTAACTGTACTGCGATCGACAGCAGCATCTCTATACACCTTCTTCAACCTCTTGTGGATGTTTCCCACTGCCTCGTTTTCACAGCTCAGGATTTCTATGACAGCACGTTGCTTCTTACGAACATCAACTGTAGCAGCCATCCTGAAGACATGCTGTGACGGCGCCACGCACGGGAACAGGTTGAACTAAGTTTGAAAACAAGCGGGAAGGATGTATCTACACACTGTAAAGCTTTCACACATGCAGAATGAAAACTGTATTTTTACAACAATAGTTTGCATTTCTTTTGGAGTGACCCTCGTATATCATTAAAATGCCCTCTCCTAGTTATAGGTAGTTCCCGCAGTAGACCAGAAATTGCTTCATTATTCACTTTGGAATAGGAAAAGAATAATATGTCTGTAGAACGTAACAGCAACTGTGTAATGATTACTACACTACTGAATTGTTCCTGTTATCATTATTATTAATGAGAGTGCTCATACACAAAGAACTGTCAGTCTGAAGTCTTCCAATGTCTATCATTTCAGAAGTAAGAAGTCGAGGAATGGCTCTGAGCACTATGGGACTTAACATCTATGGTCATCAGTCCCCTAGAACTTAGAACTACTTAAACCTAACTAACCTAAGGACATCACACAACACCCAGCCATCACGAGGCAGAGAAAATCCCTGACCCCGCCGGGAATCGAACCCGGGAACCCGGGCGTGGGAAGCGAGAACGCTACCGCACGACCACGAGATGCGGGCGTCATTCTACAAAAAAAGGTTGTTAGAAACAAGCAATACCAATGGTCCCATAGACTCATTAGTCCGTGGTTTGTTCAGAGAACATTATTTCTCATTATAAAATTTAGTTAGACGCTAATGTTGATGATGGTGGGAGAGAGGGAGGGGGTACCAGCTAATACCTAACTGCACTCAGCGGTAATTGGCCTAGAAAGGTTGGGAACCGCTGCTTTAAATAGATTACTAGCGAACTGGCGAAGGGTCACTATGCTATTAAACGAAAAACCAAATTTCATCGTGATAATTTTTTTAATGATACTTTCATCAGAAAAAGACATAAACGGGTCAGAAGAGATGTAACAAGGGTACGTCAACGTAAGTCTGGCATGGCGTTACTTCACAAACATGATTGTTGTACGTTATAAACATAGTAGAAATTATGGTCACAAATCAAATTATGTATCCTAAGCTCTATTCCTCTCCGCTTTGTTTGCAGAGTCCTCATTGCTTCAACGTACCCAAATCCCATTCAGACATCACCATGTATGGCCCCTTGTAATCTCCCCCCTCCTTCCATCTTCCATCTATTGTCCACACTAAACAATGCCCTGTCCATGTAATTAATAAGCAAAGTCTTTTATGAAGATTTAAGGGATATGAAGATTACAATAAACTTTCAAGTTTACTTAGCTTGTCATGAAACTTCCTCGCAGATTAAAACTGTGTGCCGGACCGATACTCGAACTCACACATGGAGTTTTAATCTGCCAGGAAATTTCATATCAGCGCATACTCCACAGCAGAGCGAAAATTTCATTCTTACTTGTCATGTTGAGATGGCTCCAGTTCTTCTTGTCTAGGGGTCTGAGTCTTGAAGCTGAAAATCTAACATCAGGTTCTCACGGTTGGTTTGAACTAAATAATTTGGAAGACTGTTGTTGCAGAATTGTTTGCGTAAATATATTTTCCACCGATTTTTTTTAGCATATCATACAGTATTCTGATTTTTCACATTAACAAATCCGAAATTACATTGGTCGCACCTATTATACAAAAATACGTCCGATCGCACGAGAAGAAAGCTTATGTACAAAAGGGTTTACAATTTTTCCTAACAAATTAATTCCTATTAGTTTTCGTTGCGTTATTTATTTCGATTGTTATCATAAATGAATCCAGAAATAAACATAGTAAATAGCACAGGATTGCGTAAGAAATAATAGAAATTCTAAGTGTGCAAATAATTCATAATTTCAAATGTTTCTAAAAAAAATAATTTTAACTGTACATCCAGAACTAGTACTTATCGCTTATAACATTGAAACTAAAATATTTTATAAAGTAATTCCATTTCATAAATTTTAGCTTGAAATGTATGTGCATAAACTTATATGAAAGTTTTCAGTAAAGCAACTGAGATAATATTGACCTGTCCAAAATTCGAAAAATAATACTGGTATCGACAACTACTGTTGAGGAAAAGTAATGCTAGAGAAGGATGTCCCGTTACACACTCCTCTGGAACTTTCTGTGCGGCACCACCATCACAACCGAAGTTGGCAGCCCGAACCACTTCTATGGGCGTACATTCAACGGGATTAGATTAGATTAATTATTCATTCCATAGACCCACAAAAGAGGGGATCCTCCTGGGTGTGGAACATGTCAGAAGACACACGAAATTATTCGTCTGTATCTTACTATTCAAATTCCGAGCTCAAGTCTCGGTCCAGCGCACAGTTTTAATGTGCCAGAAAGTTTCATATCAGCGCACACTCCGCTGCAGAGTGAAGATCTCGTTCTAGACTCAAATGTTGTTAAAAATAGACATTAAAATGAAAACTGGGCATAGGGGGGGATAGCTTATTACTGAAAGGTCCTTCCCTATGATTATCAAAGTAATGAAAATTGTACCTTAACAAAGAATAATAAATGAAAATGTTGGTTTTAAAGCACTGGCCCGTGGGTAGCTCCTGCACCTACTATCAGGGCAGCCAATCGGATTACGCGACTACCAGGTTGGCGCAATTTATCACGAAAGTGGTATTAGTCGTACCAACTGCCGCTCGCACCTCACTCCACTGTCTAACGTCATGTGTCAGCTGATGCGTTTTTTTTTCTCAACTAATTGTAACAAGAGAAGCGTGGGACTGTATATTTTGGTTTTCAGAGCCAGAAATGTTACTCCTTCCTCGGTAGTCGTCTGTTAACTTAAGAGAGGAAAGCCATGTGGATGATCAGTCTGTCTCTCTTGCAAACTTTGCTCTATTGCTGTTGTATTTTATATGTTCGTGTTTCGTATTTTCCGAGGTGGAGACTACGACCAGCTCAAGATTTGCCTAAACTTGTGTGGAAAACTGCCCAAAAACAACACTCCTCAATCTTGCTAGTGTATCAGACCAAGGTTGTTAATAGGGCGTGTGGATTCGTTAGCGTTAAGCTAGGCAAATAGGCAAATGACTAAATAGAGTATAAAGCTTCAAAATAAAAGGCACAACGTGAGAGACTATAAGATACTTATGAACGGTAGGTGAGGTCTTGTTCGCGAAAGTGGTATTCGAGAATTCGTAGTCAGTTGTCGAGAACGCCAAGAACACCCTGCATTCGACAACTCCTTCCTCGGTTCTCTGAAGCTCAACACTACTTCGACATAGTTAAGCAACACTGAGACACGAGCGCGAGTGTGGCTTACCGTCCTGTCGCACATAGAGGTATTTACTACAAAAAGTTTGCCTAAATTGGTGTTTGGTATTTTCTGTACTGCGGGACCCTAGAGAAGGTATTTTTTGGATGATAATGTATTTACATACTTTGTAACATGAAATAAAGCAAAATTATTGTATTTTGTTAGATTTTTTTATTTCTTAGCTACAATAGTGTATATTACTCAGATGATGCCCCGGTCTTCAATAGAAAGAACATGTGGTTTAGGATTTTTCCAAACAATTGGGTCTTTATTCGTGCGACTAACAAGTTGGAAAGGCACTAACAATGACTGAAAAATGTTCACATCGGAATCCTGCTTGTTCTCAATTTTTGTTTAAACTGAAAATGGTGTGAATCATCACAACCCCATTTATACAGAGTGTTTTCGTAAGAACGTACAAAAATGTAACAGGACAGAGAGAATGCTCCACTCAACAATCTGAAGGTAGGGAACCCGGTGTCGGAGAAGCCAGCTTAAGGAGATATGGAAGTAAACTTGTTTACCGCTTTGTCTAGCACTACAATTTTCCAGTTTATTTACAGCTAACATGCGTACAAGTTCACATGTACTGTGCTGTTTATTTACATTTACATTCTTTATTTTCCGCGAGGAAACAAGGAGGACGAGCCTGATTAGAAGGAAGTCATGATGCAGGTTTCGTTTACTTTACTGGTGCATAAGGTGGCTCTGTTGTATCGTATTTACATTGTCCCATGACAGAAAGTGCCACGAATCAACGACAGACCCATTCATTACTCAGTGCTATTCAAAGTCTTGCAGAACAATACGATGGAGCAACACCATTACAATATTTCCTGATCGCTGGATTGGAATCGGAGGTCCTGTTCCATGGCCTGCGAGATCACCTTACCTGAATCCCCTTGATTATTTCTTAAGAGGAAACAGAAATGGAATTAGTTGCCAGAATTGTAGCTGCCTGTGATGTGATTCGAAACACACCAAGGATATTTATAAGGATGCATCAGAATCTTATTCGCCGATGTCATGCTTGCATTGAGATTGATGGCCGTCAGTTTCAGTACATTTTGTAATATACAGTACAAATGGTACGTTCACTGTGTCAATGATGGTATTTGTAGTTAACTAATATAGATAAAAAGTACACAGTCATGTTATTTTATTCCTACAATCTCCTCAAGTTGGCTTCTCCGACCCCAGGTTCCCTAGCTCAAATTGTTCAGTGGAGCATCCTCCATGTCCTGCTAAATTTCTGAACGCTCATACAGAAACGTAAGTTCCATTGCGTTTATGTCATAATTTGGAAGATCGTTTAAAACCTCTCGCAAATATAATATTAATCGCTCACATGTGTGACTAAGCAGGGTAGAAATTGAATCTCCACTCATGTGGCAGTCACCTGATGGATTCAGTCACAAGGTAGCATTGTTTTCTAGCCTCTTGAAGGTTATGGTAATAGGGATAGACTTTCTTATCAGCTGTTCATATTATTTCGTAATGTTTCCTTGTCAGCAAGGCTTCCACAAAGATTGACGTGGCTTAGGTATTGAAAGGCTTTTTTTTAATGTCTGTACGACTTCGAATTACTGCTTGTCTGTATTTAGCTCCTACATCTACATCTACATCCATACTCCGCAAGCCACCCGACGGTGCGTGGCGGAGGGCACCCTGAGTACCTCTATCGGTTCTCCCTTCTATTCCAGTCTCGTATTGTTCGTGGAAAGAAGGATTGTCGGTATGCTTCTGTGTGGGCTCTAATCTCTCTGCCGGCCGAAGTGGCCGTGCGGTTAAAGGCGCTGCAGTCTGGAACCGCAAGACCGCTACGGTCGCAGGTTCGAATCCTGCCTCGGGCATGGATGTTTGTGGTGTCCTTAGGTTAAGTTAGGTTTAACTAGTTCTAAGTTCTAGGGGACTAATGACCTCAGCAGTTGAGTCCCATAGTGCTCAGAGCCATTTTTTTCTAATCTCTCTGATTTTATCCTCATGGTCTCCTCGCGAGATATACGTAGGAGGGAGCAATATACTGCTTGACTCTTCGGTGAAGGTATGTTCTCGAAACTTTAACAAAAGCCCGTACCGAGCTACTGAGCGTCTCTCCTGCAGAGTCTTCCACTGGAGTTTATCTATCATCTCCGTAACACTTTCGCGATTACTAAATGATCCGGTAACGAAGCGCGCTGCTCTCCGTTGGAACTTCTCTATCTCTTCTATCAACCCTATCTGGTACGGATCCCACACTGCTGAGCAGTATTCAAGCAGTGGGCGAACAAGCGTACTGTAACCTACTTCCTTTGTTTTCGGATTGCATTTCCTTAGGATACTTCCAATGAATCTCAGTCTGGCATCTGCTTTACCGACGATCAACTTTATATGATCATTCCATTTTAAATCACTCCTAATGCGTACTCCCAGATAATTTATGGAATTAACTGCTTCCAGTTGCTGACCTGCTATTTTATAGCTAAATGATAAGGGATCTATCTTTCTATGTACTCGCAGCACATTGCACTTGTCTACATTGAGATTCAATTGCCATTCCCTGCACCATGCGTCATTTCGCTACAGATCCTCCTGCATTTCAGTACAATTTTCCAATGTTACAACCTCTCGATACACCACAGCATCATCTGCAAAAAGCCTCAGTGAACTTCCGATGTCATCCACCAGGTCATTTATGTATATTGTGAATAGCAACGGTCCTATGACACTCCCCTGCGGCACACCTGAAATCACTCTTACTTCGGAAGACTTCTCTCCATTGAGAATGACATGCTGCGTTCTGTTATCTAGGAACTCTTCAATCCAATCACACAATCGGTCTGATAGTCCATATGCTCTTACTTTGTTCATTAAACGACTGTGGGGAACTGTATGGAACGCCTTGCGGAAGTCAAGAAACATGGCATCTACCTGTGAACCCGTGTCTATGGCCCTCTGAGTCTCGTGGACGAATAGCGCGAGCAGGGTTTCACACGATCGTCTTTTTCGAAACCCATGCTGATTCCTACAGAGTAGATTTCTAGTGCTCAGAAAAGTCATTATACTCGAACATAATACGTGTTCCAAAATTCTACAACTGATCGACATTAGAGATCTCCTCGTGTAGGAGATGGAACCCTCAACGTTTCCAGATCATCAGAGTTTCATTTGACTGTCTTACGTTAATTATGTGGCTTCAAAATTGTTTCTCAATAGCTGTGTCTTAAGTGTTTTACTGTTTTTCTTTAACTCTACGAACAACTTTGATGGCATACTAATTTGAGTTTTGCAGCGTGGTATTCAGCGATACCGTTTGGCCAGTTATGGTTATTTTTCGAGGGGGTACTTCCAAGTTTGTTTGAAATAAGCCACCGTTTCTTTGATTGTGACTTTATGTAGGACAGTTTGTGTTTAAAACTTTTCTTTCTTCATCAGGGAGGGTGGATCTGATTATATAAAATTTTTCACGAAGTCCAATCTTTTTACGAACCCTTTTCAGAATATCTCTTTATACAGAGTGATTTTTCCCACCGTGAACAGATTCTAGGTATTGATCGATAAGAGTATACGGAACAAAAAAGGTGTAATGAACTTATGTGCAGAAATGCATTGTTTCCATGCTAGAGAAAATTTATTCAACCATATATTGATACAGAGATTGAGGTTTAATAGGTGCTGTACCATGCATCCACTGTTACAGTACGTGTTGAAAATGGTTTCCATGTGCCTCGACGCTTGCGTGTACGCGCCGTAGCACGTTCTGTCTCACACGTTCACATCGGCCAGACTACACCCGAGCAGTGTCAAAGGCAGCGTGAATACGCTGCTCCAGTTTCTGCACGTCCGGAATGGGCTACGATACTTTTGAGATGGTCTCATAAATAGAAATCGCACGGGTTGAGATCCGGTGAACGAGTGGGCCGTGCGACTGGACCCCCTCGTCCGATCCACCGAGCGGGGAAGACACGATTGAGATGCGTCAGAACGTTAACGGCGAAGTCGGCTGAAGCACCATAATGTAGCAGCCACATAACCCTTCGAATTATCAATGGTACTTCTTCCAGCAGGAGAGGCAAAATCACCCGCAAGAAGCGCCGTAGTTCCGACTGTCAGGCGACGTGGAAGGAAGACTGGTCCCAAAACACGGTCGCCAATTATTCCGGCCAACATATTCCGGCTGCACCGATGCTGGGGACTCACTGTCACCGTACCATGGGGGTTCTGCATACTATCCCAAAGGTGACTGTTATGAAAGCTGAAGATACCACTGTGCGTTAAGGTAGCCTCACTTGTGAATAGGATGGTTGACACATATCCCGGAATCGCGGTTGTCTGGTCAAGAAACCAGAGACAAAACTGCTCCCGATGTGAAAAGTCTGTCGCTAGTAAGCCTTGCACACGCTGCAAGTTATAAGGGTAGAAACAATTGTCAGGGAGAATGTTCCACACGGTCGTCTGGTTTACCCTGTACTGGCGGGCCAAAATCCTGGTACTGACACGGAGGTCGTCTTCCTTAGTGTTTATCACATTTTCCTCCTAGTCTGGTGTCCGAACATTTCGTGCTTCCTGAAACGACAATGTCTCAGACAAACGGCGAAACACTGTTGGAAACATTGAATCCTGTCGTTGTTGTTGGTGGGGATTAGGTCTCCTGATACAACCTTGCTGCCCGCCGCCCGGTGCCATTTGCCTTTCCGTAAGTAAACACCTTGTCGGCAAACTCTCGATTCGAATACGGAACCATTGTGTACAACGCTGTATCACATCCACTACGAGGTGAGTCAGCAAGAGAAGTGAATTGGACACAACATTACCAATTACGAGGGTTGGAACTTTAATAATGGCAACTATTTATTTACAGCTCGTAAAAAATAGATACGTGTTTCAAAGTTTTACTGACCTTCAAAGTAGTCACCAGCGTTGTGTATAACCCGTTGCCAGCGATGTCGCAGTCGTAGGAATATCTTAGCAGTGTCAGTAGTATTGACATTTCCAGCGGCGCGGTCTATTGCCCAACGAATTTGTAGCAGTTCTGAAGCGAATGCCGTGAAGTGTTTCCTTCAATTTAGAAATCGAGCTGAATTCACGAGGGCTTAAGTCAGGGGAGTGCAATAGGTGGTACAGCACTTAGCAGCCCCATCAGTCAAACAAATCTGTAATAGCTTGCTCTGTACGTGCTTGAGCATTGAAGGTTTGTAAACATAAGTCTTGAATCAATTGTTATTTAATTTTGTACAACAGATCTGAAGATGGGAACCTGGCCTGAAACTGGTTATCTGAAAATGAAGAAAAACCATCTGCAGACTAAAATTTGACTTTTTTTAGATTTTCACTGTGCTAATTGAATGACATAAACCATAAAAGCATACGGCAAAAAATGGGGAAGTACCGTCAAGTAGATAACGTGTCTGTGACTGCCTGTTTCATGATACGTAGGTCATCACAGTTTATGCATCTCCCGCGCACTGACGCTGTACTTGCGCTCTTTTTTTAAAAAAATGGCTCTGAGCACTATGGGACTTAACTTCTGAGGGCATCAGTCCCCTAGAACTTAGTACTACTTAAACCTAACTAACCTAAGGACATCACACACATCCATTACCGAGGTATGATTCGAACCTGCGACCGCACCAGTCGCGCGGTTGCAGACTGTAGCCCCGAGAACCGCTCGGCCACCCGGGCCGGCTGCGCTCTTTCGCACGTTTGTACAGCGAACGCAAAACAGAAGCTTTCTGTTCGGACCGCATTTTCCTCGCCTTCCCCGCCCACTGTGGAACACTGTCGCGCACCCGCGAACACTCTGCTCCATTCTGCACTGTTCTTCGCCGTGCGTTTGTGCGCGCTGCAGCTCGGTGCTGCGCGGACGGCGCGTCCGGTATGGATGCGGCTTAATTTGACCTGCCGTTATGTGACTCATTAAAGCCGCACATAGGGGTATTTTGTCCCAAATGCTGGTCTAAAGTCCGCTTTTCATATGGTAGTAATTTCCAGAATGCATAACTTCCTGTGATAGTTTCACAGAAGGAACACTGCTGAGGCAGTGTGTTATTTCCTTATATTGTGCAATGATATGTGGCGAAGCCAGTCCGTATTTATGTCTCGCTTGCAGTGCGTCTGAAGCTTCTCTAATGGCTTGAAATTGTCCTGCGTTTCTGAAAGGCCTAAAGTGTGTTTTTACTTGAAGTGTGCTGAAAAGCAATATGAATTCCAAAGATCCGGGTGTGTATCGTTTATTTATACCTATTTTCATTTATATCATTTAACACTTTCATTAGTAATCTTTTTCTGTTATAGTTCAGGGTGTTTCCCTGCGTATTTCTTAATACAGCCCGATAGAAACATCATTCCTCTACCGGAAATTTAAAAAATAACCGCTGAAAAGCGCAGTTCGATTTTGCGCGATTGTTTTACGTTAATGAGTTGTCGGCTATAAAGAATATCATCTCCGAAATGAATTCTGAAAGCATATTTTTTTATTCTAGGCCCTTCTAAAGTCAAATCTCTATGACCTTACAGGATGATTTTTTTCTACCGTGTACAAATTCTAGGGATTGATCGATGAGAGGGTACGGAACAAAAAAAGGTCTAATGAACTTATATCCGGAGATGCATGGTTTCCATGCTAGAGACCATTTATTCAGTCATACTTTGCTACAGAGACTGGGGTCTAACCCCCACTGTAACAGGCAGCCACAGTTACAGCATGCATGGTTTCCTCATAGAGGGTGGAACTGTTCCTCATACGTCATGCCCTAGCAACCTATCCTGCCATAGTACGAGGGTTGGAACTTTAATAATGGCAACTATTTATTTACAGCTCGTACAAAATAGATACGTGTTTCAAAGTTTTACTGACCTTCAAAGTAGTCACCAGTATTGTGTATAACCCGTTGCTAGCGACGTGGAAGTCGTAGGATACTCTTAGCAGTGACAGTTGTGTTGACAGTTCGAGCGACGCGGTCTATTGCCCGACGAATTTGTATCAGTTCTGAAGCGAATGCCGTAAAGTGTTTCCTTCAGTTTACAAATGTAGTTGAACGTACGAGGGCTTAAGTCAAAGGAGTGCAGTAGGTGGTATATCATTTAGCAGTCCCATCAGTCAAACAAGTCTGTAATAGCTTGCATTGTACGTGCTTGAGCATTGTCCAGCATAATTGTGGTCAGGTCCTGCAGAAAGTGTCATCACTTCTTTCTCTGTGTTGTTTACTTTTGGAACACAACGTACGACCAGCTTAGAGACAGAAGTGATGACACTTTTTGCAGAACTTGACCATCAATTTCGGGACAATGCTCAAGCACGTACAGTGCAAGCTATTACAGATTTGTTTGACTGATGGGGCTGCTAAGTGCTGTACCAACTACTGCACTCCCCTGACTTAAGCCCTCGTGAATTCAACTCGATTTCTAAATTGAAGGAAACACTTCACGGCATTCGCTTCAGAACTGCTACAAATTCATTGGGCAATAGACCGCGTCGCTGGAAATGTCAATACTGCTGACACTGCTAAGAAATTCCTACGACTTCGACATCGCTGTCAACGGGTTATACACAATGCTGGTGACTACTTTGAAGGTCAGTAAAACTTTGAAACACGTATCTATTTTGTACGAGCTGTAAATAAATAGTTGCCATTATTAAAGTTCCAACCCTCGTACTATGGCAGGAGAGGTTGCTAGGGCATGACGTATGAGGAACAGTTCCACCCTCTATGAGGAAACCATGCATGCTGTAACTGTGGCTGCCTGTTACAGTGGGTGTTAGACCCCAGTCTCTGTAGCAAAGTATGACTGAATAAATGGTCTCTAGCATGGAAACCATGCATCTCCGGATATAAGTTCATTAGACCTTTTTTTGTTCCGTATCCTCTCATCGATCAATCCCTAGAATTTGTACACGGTAGAAAAAAATCATCCTGTAAGGTCATAGAGATTTGACTTTAGAACGGCTTAGAATAAAAAAATATGCTTTCAGAATTCATTTCGGAGATGACATTCTTTATAGCCGACAACTCATTAACGTAAAACAATCGCTCAAAATCGAACTGCACTATTCAGCGGTTATTTTTTAAATTTCCGGTAGAGAAATGATTTTTCTATCGGGCTGTATTAAGAAATACGCAGGGAAACACCCTGAACTATAACAGAAAAAGATTACTAATGAAAGTGTTAAATGATATAAATGGAAATGGGTATAAATAAACGATACACACCCGGATCTTCGGAATCCATATTGCTTTTCAGCACACTCCAAGTAAAAACACACTTTAGGCCTTTCGGAAACGCAGGACAATTTCAAGCCATTAGAGAAGCTTCAGACGCACTGCAAGCGAGACATAAATACGGACTAGCTTCGCCACATATCATTGCACAATATAAGCAAATAACACACTGCCTCAGCAGTGTCCCTTCTGTCAAACTATCACAGGAAGTTATGCATTCTGGAAATTACTACTATATGAAAAGTGGACTTTAGACCAGCATTTGGGACAAAATATCCCTATGTGCGGCTTTAATGAGTCACATAACGGCAGGTCAAATTAAGCCGCATCCATACCGGACGCGCCGTCCGCGCAGCACCGAGCTGCAGCGCGCACAAACGCACGGCGAAGAACAGTGCAGAATGGAGCAGAGTGTTCGCGGGTGCGCGACAGTGTTCCACAGTGGGCGGGGAAGGCGAGGAAAATGCGGTCCGAACAGAAAGCTTCTGTTTTGCGTTCGCTGTACAAACGTGCGAAAGTGCGCAGCCGGCCCGGGTGGCCGAGCGGTTCTCGGGGCTACAGTCTGCAACCGCACGACCGCTACGGTCGCAGGTTCGAATAATACCTCGGGCATGGATGTGTGCGACGTCCTTAGGTTAGTTAGGTTTAAGTTGTACTAAGTTCTAGGGGACTGATGCCCTCAGAAGTTAAGTCCCATAGCGCTCAGAGCCATTTTTTTTAAAAAAAAAAAAGAGCGCAAGTACAGCGTCAGTGCGCGGGAGATGCACAAACTGTGATGACCTACGTATCATGAAACCGGCAGTCACAGACACGTTATCTACTTGACGGTACTTCCCCATTTTTTGCCGTATGCTTTTATGGTTTATGTTATTCAATTAGCGCAGTTAAAATCTAAAAAAAGTCAAATTTTAGTCTGCAGATGGTTTTTCTTCATTTTCAGATAACCAGTTTCAGGCCAGGTTCCCATCTTCAGATCTGTTGTACAAATTTAAATAACAATTGTTTCAAGACTTATGTTTAGAAACCTTCAGAATTTTAAGATATTATTCGCTATGCAAAACATTCCATTTGCTACAGTTACTTTAAAACCATTGGCAAGAAGGAGTTTTTCAAAAAAATACAGAAAATTATTTTGTCTTCTTTGCACTTGATGCACGTTGTTGGGGCATCTTCCCCAACGCCAGACTGCACACAGCGCTACGCCTAAGTTTCCTTTGCCGTGTCCCATCCACCGCCACTGCTGGTGGTTGACCGTTTCCTGTACAATCCCTAAGTAAGGCCAAAAACAGTCATTAAATATTTCGTAAATATTCCTACGCATAATATCACTTTACTCATTTACAGTTTTCTAGGTTTTCCTTCTTGTGGGCGTAAATTTCCAGCTGCTCCACCACATCTAGATAGAAATTTCCAGAGCTCTGTGTAGCACTTCCGTTTGTTGACTTCTCGTGCTAACCCCATGTTCACTATCTTTTACGTGCGCTCCAAACGCCCTCCGATTACTGTGACAGTACGTTCAAAAAAATGGTTCAAATGGCTCTGAGCACTATGGGACTCAACTGCTGAGGTCATTAGTCCCCTAGAACTTAGAACTAGTTAAACCTAACTAACCTAAGGACATCACACACATCCATGCCCGAGGCAGGATTCGAACCTGCGACCGTAGCGGTCTCGCGGTTCCAGACGGCAGCGCCAGAACCGCGCGGCCACTTCGGCCGGCGCAGTACGTTCTTTCCACCGCAGTCCGCATATATAATCTTGTACAGGGTGTTTCCGTAAGAGCGTGAAAATGTAACAGGGCACAGATAATGCTCGACTGATCACTTAGGTACGGGACCTGGGGTCGGATAAGCCAGCTTATGGAGATACGAAAGCGTTACCGTTTTCAAGCTTATTCACAGCTAACTAGCATACAATTTTACACGTACTGTGCTGTTTATTTCCATGTACATTCTGTGTTTCCTGCAAGGAAACAAGGAGGAAGAGCTTGATTACTAGGAAGTCATGATGCAGGTTTTGTTAACTTTAATTGTGCAAAAGGTGGCTCTGTTGTATCGTATTTGCATTGCCCCGTGACAGAACGTGCTATGAATCAACGACAGACCCATTCATTACTCAGCGCTATTCGGAGACGTACAGTACGATAAGATGGAGCAGTACCGGTACAGTTTCGCAGAACTCACTCACATGCGCTGTGTATGGGGAAGTACGCTGCAACGCTCTCGCTGAAAGTCTGTGCAGGGAACGATTTCCTAACAGGAATTATCCGTCACGAAGAGTGTTTATGTCTCTCGACCGACGAATGAGGGAGACTGGTTCATTGGAAAGAAGAAACGAGGGACCTGGCAACAGGAGGACCATTCCAGAGATATTTGTCAGCATGCGTCAGAATCTTGTTCACCGATGTCATGCTTGCATTGAGGTTCATGGCAGTCACTTTCAGAACATTTTGTAAGATACAGTACATTTGGAACGTTTAATGTGTCAATTATGGTATTTGCAGTTAATTGTAGCTAATGTAAATAAAAAAGGACACAGTAATGTGAGTTTATTACTATTATCTCCTTATGCTGGCTCCTTCGACTCCAGATTCCCAACCTCAAATTGTTCAAAAAATGGTTCAAATGGCTCTGAGCACTATGGGACTTAACTTCTGAGGTCATCAGTCCCCTAGAACTTAGAACTACTTAAACCTAACTAACTTAAAAACAGCACACACATCCATGCCCGAGGCAGGATCCGAAATTCCGGACGCTAGGTCGCGCGGTTCCAGACTGTAGCGCCAAGAACCGCTCGGCCACCTCGGCCGGCTCAAATTGTTCAGTGGAGCATCCTCTATGTCCTCTTAAATTTTTGCACGCTCTTACGGAAACACCCTGTATACCCGGCATTCGCTGTATTTGTTTTGCTTTTTCGTGTCTGGTCTGTGTCTCAACCTATACGCCATTTGCCCTTCATTTTGAAATGGCGCGTTAACATTTTTTTTCCGAAAGAATTTAGCAATTCTCTCCGAACGCGCCCATCGTACGTCAAAGTGAAAAAGGTTTTTCTCAACTTCATATTTCTTACTCTCATCCCTCAAACGAGTGAATTTCTGTTCGATTTTAGTAAGCACACGCATGACATCTTCCGTCCTAAAACGATTAGCTGTAGCTAACTGTTAAATAGTTTCTAACTCTCACTATAATTCATCTTCCACGAATAGCAATCTAAGGACTCTGTTGCACATTTCATGAAAATATGCTCTTTTATTCTGTGCTGGATGGTGTGAGGTAGCTTTCATAACGATATCTGACACCGTAAGCGTCCCTCCCTCCACCCTTGTTACAGCCAAACCTATAAAGGTGACTGCACCATTCGACTCGGTTTCTAATGTGAATTTTAAAATTCTGAAGTTCTATAAAGGTAAGTCTTGCATTAACCATTGTTTAGTTTTATCTAAGGATCTGATTATGGGAGCTAGCCCGAAAATGATTATTTCAAAATCAAGAAAAGGGATCTGCAAACTGAAATTTGACAAAAAATGGTTCAAATGGCTCTGAGCACTATGGGACTTAACTTCAGAGGTCATCAGTCCCCTAGAACTTAGAACTACTTAAACCTAACTAACCTAAGGACATGACACACATCCATGCCCGAGGCAGGATTCGAACCTGCGGCCGTAGCGGTCGCGCGGTTCCAAACTGTAACGCCTAGAACCGCTTAGCCACCCCGGCCGGCGAAATTCGACATTTTTTGTACATATAAGGATCGTGATTGCTCCCTAATGATAAACATGTCTAGTTTTGATCAGATAAAATCTTTACGTGAACACTGTGACTGCTTCAGAGTACAAAGCATGTGTTTGCTCTTCCTTCCGGAATAATTATCTGTAACGATGTCCACTTCATAGAAATTTAAACAATTATCCAGAGAAAATAACAGAAAAGCATAAGTTTTCGGTATCAATTTTTTTGTTTCTAACAATAATCTACCGTTGGCTAATTGAAACTTTCGGAAATAAAGCTATCAAACAAGTTTGTTTGCGTGGCCATCCTCCGCTGCAAGCATAGAAGTATTTGTTTTGTAAATGAAACCACTTTTCTTCCTGCACTGTAATTTATTTCTCCCTGACGCGTTTCGCCACTTTTTACTCTAAGGTGGTGGTGGTAGTTAGTGTTTAACGTCCCGTCGACAACGAGGTCATTAGAGACGGAGCGCAAGCTCGGGTTAGGGAAGGATTGGGAAGGAAATCGGCCGTGCCCTTTCAAAGGAACCATCCCGGCATTTGCCGGAAACGGTTTAGGGAAATCACGGAAAACCTAAATCAGGATGGCCGGAGACGGGATTGAACCGCCCGCATCTCGTGGTCATGCGGTAGCGTTCTCGCTTCCCACGCCCGGGTTCCCGGGTTCGATTCCCGGCGGGGTCAGGGATTTTCTCTGCCTCGTGATGGCTGGGTGTTGTGTGATGTCCTTAGGTTAGTTAGGTTTAAGTAGTTCTAAGTTCTAGGAGACTGATGACCATAGATGTTAAGTCCCATAGTGCTCAGAGCCATTTGAACCATTTTTTGGGATTGAACCGTCGTCCTCCCGAATGCGAGTCCAGTGTGCTAACCACTGCGCCACCTCGCTCGGTACTCTAAGGCATCTTGAGTGGGGTAGTTTGTTGGCATCTGCGTTTTCACTCATCTGGTCTGCAGGTCGCACCACCACTTCATTTCCGAAACATAAGCACATTTTTGTATTCCGATCTTTTTCTTCACACTGTTCACCATGTATACCTTTATGTTCGTGGTGCACTATTACTCTTTTGCCACTAGTTACAGATATTTGTCCGAAAACAGTGCTTTTAAAGACGTAAATATTGTGAGTCTTCGAAAACACAGTTTTCGAACAAATATTTGTAACTAGTGGCAAAAGAGTAACAGTGCACCATAAAAGTAAAGGCAAACATGGTGAACAGTGTGAAGAAAAAGTTCGGAATACAAAAATGTGCTTATGTTTCGGAAATTAAGTGGTAGTGTGACACCCAGATCAGATGAGAGGAAACGCAGATGCCAACAAACTATCCCACTGAAGATGCCTTAGAGTAATAAAAGGCGAAACGTGGCAGAGAGAAATAAATTACAGTGCAGCAAGAAATAACGGTTTTATTTACAAAACAAATTAGGCTATCAAACATTGCCTACTGAAGTGTATTTTCTCTTACTGTTTCAATTAGAATATTCAGGAAGTCGGTTTTCTGAGGCTGACCACACACTTTAAGTAGGCAAAGTTCCTATACTATGCACTAGCCAAGTTTGATTGCTCTTCCGAGAGTCCCTGACATTACGCCATTTTTTTTTTCCTATTTGGTCTTCCGAACGTCCCTCGCACATGACTTTTTTTTCCTAATTCTTTCCAAAACGTCAAACAGAGGAACTTATTTTACGCACCACAGAACGGTTCGACCTTTAATACGCGCAGAGAGCGTTCTGGCCCTTTTGTTAGCTGTTTTCTTCGGTGCGTGTCTTACAAATGTATGAAATTTGTGTGACGTTAAATGAGATACGGGAAGCCATGGGTCGAAGTAGACAGGTCGATCTTGTTTACGCTAGGCGCGGTTATCTCAGTCACAGCGGATGTTCAGAAACAGAACGTATCAGCGGTGCCGTCACGAAGAAGAGAACTTCGCGCCAAGGTCAGCTGTCGGTTAACACGCGATTCACTCGCCACGCCCGCTCCAGTGAAAGCAAGCCGTCTGAGGCTGCGGTTAAGACAGCCGCCGCCGCTCGTGACGAGACTTCTCGGCCGTCGGCAGTTTCTGCCGCCCTGAATCAACTCCCGCACACACACAGAAAGGCAGCCGGGACCGGTTCTGCGAGCTCGGCGTGTCGCCATACAGCGCGGGCTGAGGTGACGTCACGCCTGTCTACTGGGAAGACCGCCGCCTAATCATCTCGCGCGACATCCTGCAGTATTTTTCCGCGTACGGGCGGCACGGTTGCTCCCGCCTCTTTCAAGCTGACTCCCAACATAAGGATAATGTCGCGCAACAGCTGAAACGTGTGAGCAGTGGCTCCCGACGCTAACATATCGTTGCCAAAGATAAGGCAATTCGTTCTGGGCACCACGCGGAATATAATCATGTGTACATATTTTCTAATAAACTGCTGTCTCTCTAGCGTTCCACACTCGAACGGCGCGTGTGAAAAACGAATACTTATTTTTTTCTTTGCGAGCCCCAATTTCCCTTAGTTTATCGTCATGATCATTTCTACTTATCGTCGGTGAAGAAACAATACCGCGTAAGTAGCAAAATAACAATTTTACACGAGAGACAAAAAACTGTCTAAAATGCCTAATACATTTCACAGCGGCGCTAAATTTGCATCGTAGCACTACAAGGAAATATTGCATCAAATAAAAATGTGAAACAAAAAAAATACGCTTTAGAAAGCTTAATTAAGGCACATACGCGGAACTGTATCGGTGTTTATGACATGATCTGTTACTTACGCGGTATTTGTTTGTCAGTCTCCCGGCACGACTTGACACATTTACGTTTGTATTTGGTGCTGAGAAAGCTAGTAAGAACACGTTTTGGAGCATTAATCATTTTTATTGAAAGATTTTATAGAAACATTTTAAATAAATATACTGTTTACATAGTTCCGATAATGTCTGCACATTTCTTGAAGAAAAATCCTAAACGTCACTCAAAGAAGCAATAGAGAATTACACTGCACTGATACTCGTCACTCAGTTACCTCCGCGATAATTTTCATTCATAAGAAATGTTGAAACTTTCTGGCAGATTAAAACTGTGTGCCGGGCCGAGAATCGAACTCGGGAACTTTGCCTTTCGCGGGCAAGTGCTCTACCAACTGAGATACCCAAGCACGAATCACGCCCCGTCCTCACAGCTTTACTTCTGCCAGTACCTCGTCTCCTACCTTCCAAACTTTCCAGAAGCTCTCCTGCGACCCTGCAGAACTAGCACTCCCGAAAGAAAGGATTAAGGTACTGTCAGGAGTAAAGCTGTGAGGACGGGGCGTGATATCGTGCTTGGGTATCTCAGTTGATAGAGCACTTGCCCGCGAAAGGCAAAGGTCCCGAGTTCGAGTCTCGGTCCGGCACACAAAGTTTCATATCAGCGCACACTCCGCTGCAGAGTGAAAATCTCATTCTGCGTAAGGAATGTTGTCATAAGAACTATGACAATCTTTAGGAAGAACAGAGTTAAGTTGCTGTAAATGATCCCATTTGGATTTCTTGATTTTCAGTCTTTCCTTGTATAGTTTCAGGAAGCAAACATTTCCAAGATTTTCCTCGGACGCCTCGGTAAATCTTGCCACACCTCGTTGAAAGAGCACTAGTAGTAAATAATACTATCTGGGCGGTACTGTAGCGTCCTCAGATCGGTAACTGTAGGCTCACTTTTTACAGCTCTTCCAGGCCTAATTGAGTCGTACAGCCACGAACTTTTCTCTGTGTAGTTGATGAAAAAGGAATATCGAGATAATGGACTTCGTATGGCTGTGGCTTTTTTCTCGATTCTTTAGATATCATAGCGTATTGGCTAGGAAGTGTAACTTCACGTCCTTCAAGCTTGCACTCAATGGAACTGTGAACTGAGTCACATTCCTTCCGAGTATGGCCCTTCTCCAAAAACTTTTGTGTAATCAATACTCCAGTATCAACTGCTAATCTTAAAAGAGCATTTGATAATATCAAATTTCTGTTCCGATATGTGCAGCCGTCAGAATACAGAATGACTTGAAGGGGATTTTCCTTAATCATTCTGGATAGGGTGCCCACGATGCATGAGACAAAACATGAGGCAACCAAATCACCTCGCGTTTCATCGAACCAGTAACGTACTGCATTACGACTTTCTAAATTATACATTGTAAAGATATGAACAGCCAACTTTGTTTTATAATAAGCTGCACTTGCACTTAAAAATGGAGCTACTTTCACGGACTGTAAGTCCATGGTGTACACTGAGCAGAGCTTCTACTGGGCTTCTTTCTTGACAGCATCTTTTTGCATCCTTGCCTGCTCTTTCCGTTCTGTGTGTTGCTTCCACACGTCTTCACTCAAGTTACCAAGCCTGTAACTACAACACAAGTAGCACTGGTCTTTCTTGGGGGGCCGGCCGGAGTGACCGAGCGGTTCTAGGCGCTTCAGTCTGGAACAGCGCCACCGCTACGGTCACAGGTTCGAATCCTGCCTCGGGCATGGATGTGTGTGATGTCCTTATTTTAGTTAGGTTTAAGTAGTTCTACGTTCTAGGGGACTGATGACCTCAGCTGTTAAGTCCCATAGGACTCAGAGCCATTTGAACGATTTCTTGGGGGAAAATAAGCTAATATTACCGTCTTCTAAAATCAAGTTAAAGGTAGCCCGACTTAATGGTGAAACCTTCTCCGCATGACATCTTTCCACATAGAGTCCATACAGCTGTTGTTTGGATTGTAGAATGGGCTCTAGGTACAACTTCGAGGAGGACTTCCTGCAGTAATGCGACGGAAGTTTCCGAAGAGAGTCCAGGAATTACTTCATGAAGGTTCTCTCATCTTTCTTCTTCGTCTGTTTGATTCGAGGTCATGACAATTTTGTATCAGGACTCATTCCATGTGTGGAATTACCGAGCGAATATCGGACAGTCCATTCTTCAATCCCAAGAGTATTGAGAAACATCTTTTTGCATACTTTATGTTTCCCCAGCTCATTTTTCAAACGATAAATGGGCGTCCCTTTTCTCCTGGATTCGCCAGTGTTCTTCCCTGGACATTTGGTTGGGATTACGTCCACAAGGTTGATAACGTAAACCTTCCTCTGATCCCATGACATCGTTTCCCAAAATGTGTTAAATACTGCCTGCCTATCATCACAAGAAAACTGATGACACTTCCTTTGAGCGGATTTCTGGCACATCTTCGAAGTACATGTTGGACCTAATTTTCGTTCAAAAAAATGGTTCAAAAGGCTCTGAGCACTATGGGCCTTTACATCTGAGGTCATCAGTCCCCTAGAACCTAGAATTACTTAAACCTAACTAACCTAAGGACATCACACACATCCATGCCTGAGGCAGGATTAAAACCTGCGACCGTAGCAGTCATGCGGTATGAGACTGAAGCACCTAGAACCGCTCGGCCACAGCGGCCGGCCTAATTTTTGTGCCTCTCTGGGAGTATCATGAGTGATTTTACCAATTCGATTTCTTTTGCATCCAATATACGCCTGTCCACGCATTCTCAGAATTTTATTGGCATTTTTCTTCCAATGTTCAGGATGTGGTTCAGACTTCCTTTTCCTGTCACTGCCTACGTCACCATTAAATTCTTGGTCTTCACTGTCAGCATCATTATTGCTCCCGTGATCTTCCGATAATTTATCCAGAGTGTTTGGCAAGCAATGAACACCATCGCGTAGTAATGAGTGTGAAGTACTGTCGTCTCTAGTGGAAACTGTGACTGTGGTCTCATTTTGAGGATTGTAGGATACAGCCACTGAAGTTTCTGGATGAAAAATATTTATAAATTAATTTAGGCAAACAAAGATGAAGATCAAATTCATGTATTTATGAGAACGACGGCATCAGTAATACTATCAACAATAATCCCAAGAAAATTTACCTGCGTCATTAGATGTGGACAGTCTAGAAATCATTGGCAGAAATGAATAAAGCACAGAACGAGTGAAGTGGGGGCGTTCTGATTTGTATCACAATATGACACTTGCGGTGCTACTAACATTCAAAGGTGAATAATAAAACAATGTTCATACCGCTGTCAGTCACTCTCAGGAACGATTCTCCCCTTTCATAAGCTGATTTCAGCTGAGAAACAATTTCTTCTTCAGTAAAAAGATCGTCATCTATGTCGCTGTCCATTATCACGGATGAAGTTACAAGCATGGAACCACTTTCGAGATCTGTTAAATAGGTAATAAGGCAGTAACAATGCGCTGTGGCTGCAAGCGTTTTTGGTTTTACGCGGTATTGTTTACAGTATCCATAGATTGTAGATACGCAGTATTTAATTCTCTACAGTTCCGCGGTATTGCCATCTTTTTATTTGCTGTGTGACATACGCGGTATTGTTTTAGATAATTTTTTCATGGTAAATAATTAAAAATTCGGCATTGTGGCGTTAAGAGCAGAAGCGCGTACGGTCAACGACATCACCTGACTGAAAAACGAAAAATCGGCAATTTGTCCGTTACACGGTATTGTTTCTTCATCGACGCTATGTAGATGGGTGCCAACAGAATGTTTTCGCAATCGGAGGAGAAAACTGGTGACTGAAATTTCATGAGAAGATTCCGTCGCAACGAAAAACGCCTTTGTTTTAATAGTTGCCATTCCAATTCACGTATCTTATCTGTGGCACTGTCTCCCCTATTTCGCGATAATAGAAAACGAGCTGCCCTTCTTTAAACTTTATCGATGTCATCCGTCAGTCCCAGCTGATTGCGGATCCCACACCGTACAGGAATACTACAGAACAGGGCCGACAAGCGTGGTGTAAGCAGTAGATTAGATTAGATTAGATTAATACTTGTTCCATAGATCATGAATACGACACTTCGTAATGATGTGGAACGTGTCAGGTCTCTTTAGTAGACCTTTCGCACCTTGTGAGTGTTCTGCCAATGAATCGCAGTCTTCGGTTTGCTCTACCCACAACATTATCTATGTGATCATATGTATTATATGTCATGTTCTGGACACGTATAAAAAAATAAATAAAATCGATTAACTCTGAAGAGTGTCGGCAGGAAGCTTAGAGTTTAACGTCTCGTCGACAACGGGATCATTAGAGACCGAGCACAAGCTCGGATTAGGGTTGGATGGGGAACGAAATAGGGCGTGCGCTTTACAAACTATTCAGGCATTTCTCTTAAGCGATTTATGGAAATCACGGAAAACTTAAATATGGATGACCCGACGTGCATTTGGACCGTCGTCCTCCCGAACGCGATTTCAGTGTGCTAAGCACTGCGCCGCCTCCTTCGGTCTGAAAACTGTCGTTCACCAACAGCGACATGTGTCGGTCGCATTATCATCGATTCGTTAAAATCACACATTGTAAGTAGTAAAAACTCCTACTTAAACTGTAAGTACACTCTAAGACAAAACAAAGAAAAAGACCAAAAAAATTCACCAAGAAGAAATTATCCGAATGGAAGTCGCTGGCTGTGATGTACATGTACGGACAAACAAATGATTATAATTTCAGAAAAACTGGATGATTTATCTCTCCAGCCCCGAAGATAAACAAAGAATGGAAAAATATTTCAGTCACTTTTTTGGTGTAGTTGATCTCAAAGTAGCACAAAAAACTAATTTTGAAATTTAATTTTAAATAATGTTTGAATAATTGAATGTACACACATGTGTACGTTGGGTCTTAACAGAGAAAAAAATGCCGATCTCGTAGTATTTACATATTTTTATTTACAATGAAAAATGTTCACGTTACTTCTCCTTTTTATGTCACATTACATTTTATGAACACATTACTTCTCATATTTATCGAATTTATCAAAACAGTTGTTTTTTTAATACGCACAAACAAAATTTGCACTTTTCACATATTATGCGAGAACGCGACTTACACCCTGGTAGCACATTTGCTTTCTCTAGTTGGCTTTGGCACAATTCATCTTCATTTTGTGTGGTTTTTATGCTACTCATCTCCATCAGATCTGCTGACATCCTCCTGTGCTACACTCGGAGAAATTTCTTTCGACAGTTCCAGTGAGTCTACAATAGTTCCAGTGAGTCTACAATTTTTGAAGACTTCACCAAGCCGTGGGCCAAGTGAATTCTGAAGTTAATGAGAAAAAAAAAATGGTTCAAATGGCTCTGAGCACTATGCGACTTAACTTCTGAGGTCATCAGTCGCCTAGAACTTAGAACTAATTAAACCTAACTAACCTAAGGACATCACACACATCCATGCCCGCGGCAGGATTCGAACCTGCGACCGCAGCGGTCGCTCGGTTCCAGACTGTAGCGCCTAGAACCGCACGGCCACTCCGGCCGGCAGTTAATGAGAGACATTCACATTTGTTTTGGTATCCCTTCTTTTGGCAACACCTTTTGTACATAACCCATGAATTAATAGTGGCACACCAACACGTTCAAGTGGAGTTGGAAGTTCATCAACAGAATCCTTGTCTTCATCTGACAAGGTACTCAAGTCACTCGTCTGAAGTAGTTTCGTGATTTAATCGTCTGTCAGACCTGAGAAGCAAAAATTAAATAAAGTGAAAGTAACTGTTGAAGTAATTGAATAAAGAAATGAAAGTGAACCTAATAACAAAATTAAAAATTTTAGAGCTTTTACTGAGATTAGTACCCAGGACCTATAGATTAAATGTCCTTCATGATACCCGTAACAGCCACAACGACATTGCTCCTGCTCTGCCGTATTTGTAGCTAAACTTTCAGATTTTAATTTAAATTACTTTTTAAATTACGATTTCGCAGTGAGATCAGACTTAGGGTTAGTACCACTACATTCTGTAAGCTATGATCTGCTGTACACAAATGTGTACTTCAAATTCAACAGTCTATGTTTGTAAGACTACGAAACTATCGTTTTAATTGCAAGCACATATCACTTCCTTGATGTCTCGTCTGAAATAAGGCACGATAAAAACAGCAATACAATTGAAAAACGAATATTGAAACTGAATTTTCTTTTCTCGCGTGTCGCAGATGACGCCATCCTTAAGATCGGAAGTTTCAGGATGCGAGAAACCCCGCCAAAACTGACTTCCACGCGACCTACTGGCAAAAACAGAAACCGCATGATGTGCACAGTCATGCACATCAGGTCTCAATTCGGGAAATCGACACTTGGCAGGATGACACTACAAAGACCTGATGTGCACATATATGTACGTCGGTACTGAAGAGGTTAAGTGAAAGAGCTTCATAAATCGAGCAAGTCGATAACGCGTTAGTCCACATCTAATCCTTACCCAAGCAGTTATTCAGCTGGGCATGGACTGACAAAGTTTTTGGATGTCCTCCTGAGGGATATTGTGCCAAATTGTGTCAGATGGGCGCATTAGATCGTCAAAATCCCGAGATGGTTGGAGGGTCCTGCCCATAATGCTGCAAACGTTCTCAGTTGGGCAGACATCCGGCGACCATGCTGGCACAGGTAGGGTTTGGCAAGCACGAAGACGAGCACTAAAAACTCTCGCGCAATACCTCGCTGAAACGTAAGCCCAGGATGGCTTGCCATGAAGGGCAACAAAACGGGGCGTAGAATATCGTCGGCGTACCGTTGTGGTAGGGGCCTTCATTCACAAGGGAGGAGGCCATGCATCTGGATGCGGTGAGAATCTTCTTACCGCCGGCCTTCGGCGCGCACAACCCAAGTTCCGCTCACTGCAGCTGTCCCGTCCACTGCAGCCGTCACGTATTTCCTAGAAGGAACTGCTGCCTGTTGACGTGTTGTTTCTAGAACCATAAAAGAAAGCATTGGTGCCATCCAGAACTAGTTTCCGATTAAAATTTGGACCTGTTCCCTGCCTTCACGAGACACTTCGACCAGATCCTGAGAAATTTTTCAATTTCTGTCGTATGCCATTAGCTTCATTCGATGAACTACGTGCAATACTGAAACCACTCTTTCGGTTGGTGGAAGCCAACGTGCGGAAGCGTATATGACAGTGAAAGAGAGGGTGGCTGTTACTCTGAGCTGGCTGCAAAACAAACTTCTTTCGGAAAGGTCATACGCAGAAAGCGGTTACTTCTACAAACCGAAAAGATATGTGAATAATTATTATGCCTGAACATTGTATTTGAGTTCACTATCTGTTCGGCATGCTACTTCAAATTTGAATAAATTTTGTTCAAAACTATCAAATAAGACAGTTTGTGAAGGTCCTCGTACATAGATCTCAGGTCATAATGCGTATCTGTTACTTTCAATTTGGTCTTCGATAATGGAGTACTGAAATAACATTATTTTTACTCTCTTCAGAAATGCATGAAATTTTAACTGTTGAGCCATTAACAGCTCTGCTTAACGATATCAATACAGAATTACGTGATTGGAAAGATGAAAAATTCTCCTTTTTGGCTGAAAATTCTCCTGCAGAGGTTGATGAAACTGACTAGTAAACATTAAGAAAGTCAAGATGCCGTGCCAGTAGCTAGGAGAAGAGGACGTTCCTGTACAGTGAATTCCTCTTACAGCGAAGATGTAGATGATGTAGAAAGTGTGAATAATACACATAGAAGAGCTTCGTTGCAACCAGATTCAGATCTTAGGCTTTACAATGTTAGCCAACTATCAAAATTTGTGGAGGCAGGGAGTGCCTCAAAATGCAAGAAACCTGGTTACAATGCCAAGTTGGAAAATAATTGTTTCGAATCTTATCATACAACGTTAAGATTTGTTTATTGGCCTGCCAGAAATTATCGCGCGGTTATCATGAAGTTGTTTTAGAGCACCAAAAAAAACCATATTCTTCAAAAAATTTTGCATTATCAATCCTTTTTTTTGTGTGCATTAGCATATACAGTTCACTGCTTCAAATAAAATATACGTGCAGCTGAATAAAATGTTTTATTGAAGAAAGGGGAAAGAAAATACAAAGAAAGACCAGCATGTTTTCACGATAAGTAAGACTTTTGAGGTCGACATGTGTGGACCTCCATGTATGCCTTATTGGATAGTCAAAAAGTATTTCAATTGCATTTGTGTCATGCTTGTTTATTAGTTTGCTGGAAAATATGAAAAGAAAAGTTTCTTGCGATTTCTTTTATCGCGGGGGTGAAGAGGATAATGCCCACTTTACCATTGGATTGTATTCTGTACCGCTCGATTATGTCTCGGGTTTGTTATTTTGGTTTGTACACTGACGGTGATACATAGCAGTATGAATGCGTTTGCTGATGGAAGAGTTGAGCGATACACGCCTCATGTACGGGTTCACTGAATGCAACGGGGCAGCTGTACAGCGACGCAGTGTTCAACTGTTTCCACAATGACGGAAACCGCATCACTGTGTGCATTTTTTGTCTCACAGCTGAGACTTATGTTCATTACTCTGTGTTTCGTGTTGTATGCTTCAGTGATCACATATTATAGGATTTTGCACTACTGTGAAGGTATTTTCACATTAACAAGGATGATTGGGGTAACAAACCGATTCGGTCGTAATTAAATTATTACGGCGTAACGAGCGAACGGAAACTAAGGATCCTTAAACCAAAAAAATTCAGAAACACTGTCTGAAAAACCTCCGAAATTCTGACGGTAGAGTCCTGTTTCACCCTGTACACACCGTCAATCCAGAAAGTTCCGAGTCTTATTTTATTCCTGGCGTAAAAGCGACGCCAGCGCAGTAACTAAGGTGTCAGATGGAACCCAACAGCTGTGAACAACAGACGTGCGTTCGATCAGTCAGTTGTGAGTAGAGTTGGGCAACTCGATTCTTTTTCCCGATTCGATTCCTACGATTCAATCTCACATTGTGAATCGATTCCTACGATTCGTTCACGATTCTTTCACGATTCATTCTAGTCTGCGATGGCACGATTCGTACGGAATGCAAAAAGTTCTACATCTTACTCACAGATGGCAGGACATGTCTGAAATTGTCAATGGGGTTAGAATCGAACTGTGTCATGATAAGATATGCCAGAAATAGTTTTACGAGATGGCGTTATAAAAAATATGAAATAGCGTTTTTATAATATAAAATTGCTTTTTTACGAATGGAACTATGAAGTATATATATATTGTAAAACTTGACTTTTTATGAAAGAATGGAACTATGTAAGTGAACTCAAGAAGCAAAAACCAGTGTAAATACAAAATTTCATCCAAATCGTTGGGGCCGTTTTCGAGATACGCAAAATATAATACATAATTCAAGTGCTATTGCTCGTGTGTAAGAGAAGGTGTGTGTGTTTTGCATTGCATCTGCAACAAATAAGAGGTACGTATTTATTCATCATACTTGGTTTTCTTGATTTTGATCGTGTGTATTGGGAGCTGTGTACTCGCGGTATATCGTTTGTGTCATCACTAGTTCGTGCATTACTCGCGCAAACTAAGCTGACGTCGGCGCGGTGGCTGATGGTAGCGATAGTAAATGGAAAATGCCTTTAAGCTCGATCCCGTCAGCCACCGCCAAGTGTCAGCTTGGTTTTCACGAGTAATATTACGGCCCACGAACTTCGTTTGTTCGTTCCGAGCTTCCTTTGATCACATGCATCCTCCACTTGACTGCCATCTGGTGGTCGTAATCATTCGGCATGATTCGGAAGTTGCCTTCGAAGCATAGCGTACAAGGAACCGATGAATCGTTGGAACTTGGCATCGTCACGACTCGGAAACACGCAATCGTTCTTACGATTCTTTTGAACGACGATTCGTCCGTATCACGATTCGATTCTTACGATTCTTTATTTAGAGTCGTTCAAATGAACGACTCATTCACGAATCGCCACAACTCTAGTTGTGAGCAGCCAGTATTAGGTAGTGGACGTGCGACGTTCTTTGCGTCACAAATCTAAATGGAACAGCGTGTCTAAATCAAGTGTTCAAAACATTCTTCTGACATGTTCAGTAGCCACGAGAATTATCCCATTTTTCGGTCTGTGGAACGAGAACTGAATCTAGTCTAATGTAAGAGAAAAATGTGTGCAGAGTTTGGCCCGCACACCTTGAGTTTTAAACAACTTCGTGTTGTCATCACCAACATTCCTCAAAAGGAAAAATTGCAGAATGGGTCTCTGATGGTTCAGCAAGACCAAAGAAGGTGAGAATGTGACGTGCCAGTTGAACAACATCGCAAAGGAATTTTCTGGCGGTTTCGCGTGGTTGAAAGAACGTTCCGTGCTTCGTTCTATGTAGAACACTCGAACCATTAAAACTATCATCCTAACTCTTCTCTATTTTTTATTAGTCTAATCTCGAAAGTTTTTGGACTGGCTGGGTAATTAAATATAGTACGCTATTTAAAGACCATTCTCCTGGATTTTAATGTAATTGGCCCATTTACTTACATATCTCTTTTGTGTATTACGGCAAATAGCTTGGATGGCAGTGAAATACTATCGATTTTATTTTTCTCTATCCCAGTTTTAGATCTGAAGACGACCTATGCTGAAGAGCCAAAGAAATTGGCACACCTGCCTAATATCGTATAGTACCGTTGCGATCATGCAGAAGTGCCGCAACACGACGTGACATGGACTCGACTAATGTCTGAAGTAGTGCTGGAGTGGATTGACACCATGAATCCTGCAGGGCTGTCCATTATCCGTAAGATTACGAGGAGGTGGAGATCTCTTCTGAATAACATGTCGCAAGGCATCCCATACATGCTTAATAATGTTCATATCTGGGGTGTTTGGTGGCCATCGGAAATGTTTAAACTCAGAAGAGTGCTCCTGGAGCCACTGTTAGCAATTGTAGACGTGTGGGGTGTCGGATTGTCCTGCTGAAATAGCCCAAATGCGTCGGAATGCACAATGGACACGAATGCATGCAGGTGATCAGACAGGATGCTTACGTACGCGTCACTTGTCAGAGTAGTATCTGGACGTATCATAGGTCCCATATCACTCCAACTGCACAAGCCTCACACCATTATAGAGCCTCCACTAGCTTGAACAGTCTTCCGCTGACATGCAGGGTCAACGAATTCATGAAGTTGTCTCCATACCCATACACGTTCATCCGCTCGATAGAATTTGAAACGGGACTCGTCCGATCAGGCAACATGTTTCCAGCCGTCAACAGTCCAACGAGGGTGTTGACGGGCCCAAGCGAGGCGTAAAGCTTTGTGTCGTGCAGTCATCAAGGGTATACGAGTGGGCCTTCCGCTCCGAAAGCCCATATCGATGATGTTTCGTTGAACGGTTCGCAAGCTGACACTTTTTGATTGCCCACCATTGGAATCTGCTGCAATTTGCGGAAGGGTTCCACTTCTGTCATGTTGAACGATTCTCTTCAGTCGTAGTTGGTCCCGTTCTTGCAGGATCTTTTTCCAGTCGCAATGATGTCGGAGATTTGTTGTTTTACCGGGTTCCTGATATGCACGGTACACTTGTGAAATGATCGTGCGGGAAAATTCCCACTTCATCGCTACCTCGGAGATGCTGTGTCCCATCGCTCGTGCGCCGACCGTAACACAACGTTCAAACTCAAAAGTTTTGACAACCTGCCATTGTAGCAGCAGCAACCGATCTAACAACTGCGCCAGACATACATTCGTTGCGACCGCAGCGCCGTATTCTGTCTGTTTACATATCTCTGTAGTTGAATACGCGTAACCTACACCAGTTTCTTTAGCACTTCACTGTAATTCAGCTGGAGCCGTTAAGAATCACTTTCCCCTGCAACATAAAACTGCTATTCTGTAATTTTTTTCTTTCCTTTTGTACCTGAGGCTCTTCTCTGGCATTTATTTTTCGTCCAGCTGGTCCTGAAGAGCTTCGTAGTATGTCACACTAATTGTTCTACATTTTACAAGTTACTCAGTAACAAGAATATGTTTTACAACACTGGCCGTAGGCTTTCACGCAAATGAGTTCCATTTCGACTGTTTTTAGAGTAGAATTTCCATTTTTCTCTACTGCATTCATTGTTCTTTTTTCCTGTGATGAACGAACGTGTCATTCACAATTACAAAGGTACACATAAAATTAGATACATCATTTTTGAAATGCCCAAGACCTTCGTATTCGGATTTACTTTCGGCCAGTCACGTTTTAGCCCGAGCGGATGTTATTATTCGATGATTATATGAAACTGGGAAGCTAATAGTTGGCTGAAGTCGATGCTGGTCGAAAAAATTGAGATTTTGCTAGTATGAGAATGAAGTGTTAACTGACTCATACTGAGTGGCAAGGGGCGATCTGTGAATATTTCACTTGAAGAAATACAACTTATCAACCAAGATCGCATCTGTACAATCTTTATTTACCATGACTAGTGTCGGTGAACAGACCGTCATCTGATCTCGATAGAGGTTAATACAAGAGGCCGTCGAGATCAAATGATGGTAACTCTGTTTACCAAAATCGGTCTTCGTAAATAAAGGTTCCACAAATGTGATCTTGACCGAGAAGTTGTCTTCCTTCAAGTGGAATAAACTGGACTGCTTCCGTAGAAACTTAGATGTTGGACTTTGATGTGAGTTTCTGATCTCCCTCACTCATGCTATCATATTTTACTTGCTGAGACTGTAGAGGACGCTGCAAGTTATTACAAAATAGTACGCTGCAGGTCTGACGTACATACTTCGTTCTGAAGAGTTTTCAGAACAAGTTGTTCACCTCATTGGCTCACAACCCTCTCGTGTTGTTACTGATTCACTGCTTGTTGCAGCGATTATGAAAACTATTGCATCACTGTTGCGCCGTCAGCTAGACTTGCTTTTTTTCGTGACCAGCCAGATCTTTGCTGATGAACATTATGGTCGTCTTCAAATTTATCGCAAATACGAGTAGTAGTTCAGCTTGATGAGTATCTTGACAGTTTGTATACATTTCGGTAACTATGAATGAAGTCGCACAGTGCCAGTGTTATAAAGACAATCGTACAAAACAGTTCTACAACATTTCTTGTGCTAACAGTTTGCCACAGAGAGTCGTTTCATCTTTTGATTTCACTTTCTTCAATATTTGTAATACCTTTTTTCTCAACAGTTTGCTGTACTGTAAAGAGAGGTTTACTTCGTGAAATGATATTTTAAAACAGTCAGTGAACATGTTTCATAGCATTCCAAGTATTGTGCAGTATTCATGATGGCGAAAAGGCAAACGCAGGTCACCCGAGGCACAAATCAACTCGTCTATACGTCTTGAACCCTCTACATCTTATTTGTTGTTGGTCATCAGTTTTCTGAAACGTTGTCTTCGACTGTTCAATTCTGGAAAGTTATCTGCTGCATAATTTCACCTCAAACATTTTACAATGTTAGTACGTCGATTAGATTTTACAGTAATATAACCTGTCGCTATTCAAGCAAGATAAGAGAAACTAACCAAAACATCAACTCTTGGTGGAGTTAATTTCTGACAAGTCCTCGGGTGATGGATATTCTGCAGCCGAGTGCCAAAAACAATTTGACAGGCTCCGGGAAACAAGGCATTTTTCCCCCTGCTTAAAAGAGGTTCTTCAGTAGCTCACCCAGAAAGTCACTGAAGAAGGCTTCAGACTAATGATTTATAATGTGGGTGATGTCTCCATGCGTTCCCACTGCGAATCTAAAGACAACATGGTGTAGTTATATGTCAAGTGTCGAGACTTGGCCGGTGTTGGTGCAGCAAAATTTTTGTGACACTGTCAAATGAAACAGCCCCCTTACATTCAGAGTGGAGGACTTCGGGGCGGTCAACTCTGAAGGCCACTTATTTCCTGGAACAGTGAACTGTGTCCAAACTGAAAACTATAGGGCGAGCTTTATGGACCTATCTAAGATTTACAGGAAACTGCCAGCTCAACTACATGAAATTTTACACTGATGTAATGAAGTTTATCATGAATTCCTCTAAGCCAGTGGCCAGACGAGTGTTGTTACAGCGCCAAACACTGACGGATATGGAAATTGTTGCACCGTCAACACCATGTCCAACGCGACGAAACTAATACCCCGGCATTCCTCTGCCTGTGAAACGTGTTTGTTGAAATGTCATCCCTACGCGAACTTAATTTTCAGTATTTTTAGTAAGGGGGAAATGTTATACTCAGAGGGCCGTGTAACTACGAACACATTATGAGTTTTGGTCGGTACTTCAGTCTAGTGACTGATTTTAGACTCACGGGAAGGGATGCGCCATAGGCACCATCCGGCATTTTCTATAGTTTTTGTTTTTGCTGAACTTGAAGTTGTGTTTTACGAAGCATTAATAAATATTTTGGGTTGTACACATTTAAGCGCTGTATACCATATTAAAGCTATTTGGAATATATTGTTGATTCTTCAGTTACAGAATTTTACGCCAAAGTAAAATTCTACGTATTTTAAAACAAGTTAAATAACGTGTGTACGGTTAAGCCATATTTCGTCGGTCGTGCGCCATCTTGTACCCTCAAACAGAAGCAGCTCTGTTACCATGTGATGTTTGCAGATTAACCGAGTTCCGTTAGTATATTAACAATTTTACGTGTCTTCAAAATGGAAATATGTGTTGCTATCCAGAAGTTTCAGTTTCAGGACGTAACTGGTTTTTGATACTTCTGCTTAATTTGATTTCATTCACTGATTATTGGTGTGTAGTAGAGTAATAGTATAACCAATAGAAGACTAAATACATCATTGACATGATTTTCTCGATTCCAACGCTTTTAAATATCAATAGAATATATACACCTATGTACCTGACCGTGTTCTACCTTGGAACCCGTTTTCACATTTGCGAAAACCTTAATTTTGCGGAGCAATTTTTGCAATTTAAGAAAGAGACTGCAGCACATAAAAAGTGAACGTCATGATTTAAAAATGGAATAAAAAAATATATTAGACTACTATTAGAGGCGAAAGTATGAAAAGTATTCCAAATGCAGTACTGTCCCCTACATAAAAAGCCATTCGTGCAGGTAAATAATGGTATGAATACATGATGGCTTAGGGTGTGTCTAACGTAGCGCTCGTAACACCCAGCATGGCCGGTGGACATGTGCGTGCAGTTTACCGCCATCTTCCGCAATCTGAGAAAGATCGAATCATTGTCTTGAGTGACATGAGAGAACCATACAGAGAATTTGCTTCTATAGCGCCAATGAATGCAGAAAGTACGATGATGAGATGGACGCACAACAGTATGGCTGCGGTCCTCCCTAAGTACCACATCACGGGAAGATTGTAGGACTGTTTGATTGGCTTTGACGAGTAGACGGATGGCGTCTGAAATTCGGGCAGAGGTTAGTGGTAGTGTGTCACCCTGAACCACCGGGAACAGATCACTGGAAGCTGGGCCGGGATCTCGAGTTGCCGAGCGTCGTTTATCGCTGACAGCATAGCACAGACAACTGAGCGTAGAACCATAATTAGCTGCGACACTGAGTGGCATTCTGTGGTATTCAACGATGACCCGCGATTCTGTGGCCCAGTGTAAGGTGACAGGAAGAAGCGACTCTTGAGAACCATACCTCAGCATCTCCTACGTCACTGTACGGGGAACTACTTGATATGACAAAAGGGCTCATTCCATAACTGCCAGAATGTGACAACAATGGCCACTTCTGCTGCCGCACCATTTATGACCAGGCTACCAAATAGAATATTCTAGCAGAAAAATGCAAGACCCCCGCACTGCAGTTCGCGGCACAAAACCCTTCAGAAGTGTACGGATCCCTGACTAGCCAGCTAGGTCCTCTGACTTGTCACTCGTGGAGCAAGTCTGGGATGTGATGGGAAGTATACTTTAATACCAGCCTCTCCGCCGGCAGTCATCATGAAATGAACCACCGTGTGTTTCAAGCACAGGAAGAAATTCCTCGAAATGGCATTCAGAGGCAGTCTGTTTCCATGCCTCAACGAATGCAAGAGTGCACTCGTGCCTATGGAGTCACACCCAATCGTGATCCTGAAGATGAATATTTGTTACGAATAGAATGAAAATTTTATCATTTAATTCGCCTTACGTGGTACACATCTCTACAATGATAAATATCCGACTGGTGGTTGATAGTGTGACATGGGACATTCACGTCGCTGTAAGACCTGAAAAATAGTTTCTACTTTTAAAATTAGATGAGTCAAAATTTCTAAACGTTGGTTAAATGAATATTTGTTCTTTTTTTTAGGATGTTGTTGTTGTTGTTGTGGTCTTCAGTACAAAGACTGGCTTGATGCAGCTCTCCATGCTACTCTATCCTGTGCAAGCCTTTTCACCTCCGAGTAACTACTGCAACCTACATCCCTCTGAATCTGGTTACTGTATTCATCTCTTCGCCTACCTCTACGATTTTTACCACGCGTGCTTCCTTCCAGCACTAAATTGATGATCACTTGATGCCCCAAAATGTATCCTTCCAACCGATCCCTTCTTTTAGTCAGGGCCGGCCGGAGTGGCCGAGCGGTTCTAGGCGCTTTAGTCCGGAACCGCGCAGCTGCTACGGTCACAGATTCGAATACTGCCTGCGGCATGGATGTGTGCGATGTCCTTAGGTTAGTTAGGCTTAAGCAGTTCTAGGTTCTAGGGGACTGATGACCTCAGATGTTAAGTCCCATAGTGCTTAGAGCCATTTGATCCATTTTTGAAAGTATCGTCGTTGAGTAATTATAGAAGGATACTAGACCACTTCGACAAAATTTTAAGTTGATGTGATGAGTGGCAGCTTGCTCTAAATTCAGGAAAACATAAGCTAATACAGACGAGGAGGAGAAACAGTACCGTAATGTTCGAATACAGCGTAAGTAGTGTACTGTCTGACACAGTCATTCAAATTGAACATGTAATCGCGGTGTTGCAAAGCAGTGCGAAATGGAACGATCAACTAAGGAAGGTAGTAGTGAAAGCAAACGGAAAAGAGGCGGGCTGCTTGATTTATTACCGACAGGCTCGAACGAAACGTAAATATTACGGAGATGCTTGGGGAAATCAAACGGGAATCCCTGGAGGCAAGATGGCGTTCTGTTCGCGAAACACTATTGAGAAAATTTAGAGAACCGGTACTTGAAGTTGACTGCAGAACGATTCTGCTACCGCCAAAGTACATTTCGCGTTAGGACCACAAAGATAGGAGAACGTAGGGCTCTTACGAATGCATATAGACATTCGCTATTCCCCCGCTCTATTTGCGAGTGGAATAGGAAAGGTAGTGACTAAGTAGTGGTACAAGGTACGTTCCGCCATTAACCATACGGTGTCTTGCGTAGTATGTAGAAAGTTGTTCAGAAAACTTCACTACAGGACTGCTATATACCCATCAGGAAACAGCACGTTGCGTATTTCTCCTTGAAGAGAGAGAGGATGAGCGGGAGGGTGGATTTGTAGCAGCAGTCCAGTAACGGTGGCCGGCGACTCGCCGTGGCCAGCGGATCGTTGTATATAACTGGCGTTTGATGGCGACGCTGGCGCGCCAGCAGCTGCAGTCGCCATCCCGGCCACGTGTGACGTCACACAGCCTCACGGTCGCCAGTCACAGATATCACCTCATCGGTGCCGGTGACGATTCCTTCAGGTTTTCATCCGCAATATATTGTATGAAACCCGCATGTGCGAAATTCGATTACGAATTGTTTCTAACATTTTAAAGTAAACTAAAAATGGCTCTGAGCACTATGCGACTTAACTTCTAAGGTCATCAGTCGCATAGAACTTAGAGCTACTTAAACCTAACTAACCTAAGGACATCACACACATCCATGCCCGAGGCAGGATTCGAACCTGCGACCGTAGCGGTCGCTCGGCTCTAGACTGTAGCGCCCAGAACCGCTCGGCCACTCCGGCCGGCAAAGTAAACTAAAGATATAACCATAGAAGCGTGGTTAATTTGCGAGCATATTGACACCGAGCTGAACATATATTCTAATGAAATCACGAAAGCCGTCTGACAATGAATTGCAATGATTCGAAACCGGTAACGGTACCTTTTAAATAAAGGAACTAAAAATAAACGTGTGGCTGGTTGCTGTCTCAACACCACCAACATCTGTCTTCAAATAACAGCCACGGTCTCCAACCATGTCTTCATATGTCAAAATTGCAATAGTTTTTGCTGTCCAGTCGAATTGTCGCGGAAGAAGATTTCACGGGTGGCACATATCCGTCAAGCTCGGCCAAGGTGGGAACAATAGCACCCTCTGAAACTTCTTGGCAGATTAAAACTGTGTGCCGGACCGAGTCTCGAACTCGGGACCTTTGCCTTTCGCGGGCAATTGCTCTACCAGCTGAGCTACCCAAGCACGACTCACGCCCCATCCTCACAGATTTACTTCTGCCAGTACCTCGTCTCCTACCTTCCAAACTTTACAGAAGCTCTCCAGCGAACCTTGCAGGACTAGCACTCCTGAAAGAAAGGATATTCCGGAGACATGGCTTAGCCACAGCCTGGGGGATGTTTCCAGAACGAGATTTTCACTCTGCAGTGAAGTGTGCGCTGATATGAAACTTCCTGGCAGATTAAAACTGTGTGCCGGGCCGAGACTCGAACTCGGGACCTTTGTCTTTCGCGGGCAAGTGCTCTACCACACATTTTTAATCTGCCAGGAAGGTTCATATCAGCGCACACTCCGCTGCAGAGTGAAAATCTCATTCTGGAATAGCACCCTCTGTCATTCAGCGCCATCAGCAAATTGAAGTTGAACGATGCCGTGCCCATCACGACACAATCTCAAGCAAGAGGGTACAGTCGCCACGTAACGAATCTTTGTGGCGCTTTAATGAACCTTCGAGATGGGGAGTATTTCAATTTTTTTCAGAACATCTTTTGTTATTAACGTAATTTTTTATTATATTTCTGCTTCCCCACGTCCACCGGCTGCTCTCTCTGGAAGTTACTTGCTTTATTGCCTTCTAGTTGGTCTTAGTACTCCTTCTTTGCTATGGCTGTCTCAGATGACAGATGCTGCCCCATCTTCCATTTACACAGGACCACTTTCACGGCACAGTCGCTTTGCCGCGTTGCTTGGCTGTTGGCGCCAGAGCTCGTGTTGTCTTCTGCCACAGTATATCACGCCTGCAGGAGCAAAACAGCCACTCACAGTGTTACGGCAAGGCGTGGAGTAAAAAATGGTTCAAATGGCTCTGAGCACTATGGGACTCAACTGCTGAGGTCATTAGTCCCCTAGAACTTAGAACTAGTTAAACCTAACTAACCTAAGGACATCACAAACATCCATGCCCGAGGCAGGATTCGAACCTGCGACCGTAGCGGTCTTGCGGTTCCAGACTGCAGCGCCTTTAACCGCACGGCCACTTCGGCCGGCAAGGCGTGGAGTAGTGTGTTTTCGAAGCAAGGAGCCAATATCGTGGTGTACTGAAATACCACACAAGAAGAGTTTGCAACGATTGGCACCAGAAGTACCGTCGACGTTCGTCGGAAGAAGGAACATCGCTGGGCAAAAACCAGTCACGCTGCCCTCGAGTATCGCGTCCCCTGGAGCGGCAGGGTCACCAAGAAGAGGGACGCGTACGTAAGTAACCGTGCACGAGCTGAAGTTGGAAGTTGTCAGTCCGAGTCTTCCTAGAGAGTTCCTGCGGAACGTTCGTCGTGTCTTCAAGTCTTCAGTTTGTCGTGTGATACAGAAACAGTGGCCGATAGACAGACAGTGGTTAGCGTTCAGCAGAAACAGAACAGCGAATACAATTATTATCGTGTATGGACGGAGACCACCTGCCTAGACATTTAACTGAGGATGTTAGCTTGGAACTGTTCTCCTAATAGTACATTAAGATAGAGGATTATATCATGGTATAATATATGTTGCTACCTCGGTAGCGTCCGCAGCTCGTGGTCGTGCGGTAGCGTTCTCGCTTCCCGGGTTCCCGGGTTCGATTCCCCGAGGGGTCAGGGATTTTCTCTGCCTCGTGATGACTGGGTGTTGTGTGATGTCCTTAGGTTAGTTAGGTTTAAGTAGTTCTAAGTTCTAGGGGACTGATGACCATAGATGTTAAGTCCCATAGTGCTCAGAGCCATTTGAACCATTTTTTGAACCTCGCTAGTTCTAATTTTGTGCCTGTAAGTTGTAGATCTAATTAAAGTAAATATATTTATTTTGAAAGGAGTAGAGCATTGATAATAAGTGGTTACTGAGAACCATGTTGCACGTGACAGTATATCATTGTGTTAAGTAGAGGTAGAAGATATTTCAAGCAGCAGCAATAATGTCTCTATCAACAAAATTTTCAAGTCCAGGTACGTTAGAAACTCCAGTACCTCCACGTACAATGGCTACAGTGAGCCAACCATTACCATGATCAAAAGTATCATTAATGTCAATACTAAAATTAAGTCTACAACCACAGAAAACACAAGGTCCATCGACAAGTGCAGTAGCGGCAACACTCTTAACTGGTATGCGGTTCTTCTTGTCCCCAGCTGTTGTGGCGAACTCGATGTTCTCGATGGTTTTATAAACTGTCTGTTTAGAACGGTGACGAATAAGCTGATTTACCAAAGTCTTTATTAGCAACTGCATTGAACGCCGCCACGATGCCTTACAGGAGAATTCGTAGCCGTTCTAAACAGACAGTTTGTAAAACCATCGAGAACATCGAGTTCGCCACAACAGCTGGGGACAAGAAGAACCGCGTACCAGTTAAGAGTGTTGCCGCTACTGCACTTGTCGACGGACCTTGTGTTTTCTGTGGTTGTAGACTTAATTTTAGTATTGACATTAATGATACTTTTGATCATGGTAATGGTTGGCTCACTGTAGCCATTGTACGTGGGGGTACGGGAGTTTCTAACGTACCTGGACTTGAAAGTTTCGTTGATACATACATTATCGCCTATCGTACCTACCATATGGCAGAACTTGCAAATAAAGACTTTGGTAAATCTGCTTATATGTCGCCTTCTGCATTGTCTTTGTATACTCGTAATAAGAGAAAAATACCTGTAAATGAGTCTGTATTCATTTGGGTGAAAGGTAAAGGAGTATGTGAATATGTAAAGTTTGAGAATATACTGACAATAGGTGATTATAAAGAATTATATTGCATGTAACAGTATATCATTGTATTAAGTCTGGATAGACCAGAATATACAGATGAATATAGTGTGCATCGTATCACGTAAATATTTACTTCTTCCTCTTTGATGAAGGAAATTCGGAAAACTGTGTTTAACAATTCCGCTTTAGCGGCGCTGTCATCGGAAATACTACCATTCATATCACGCAGTGAAGGTATTGACTGTGTCTTTCCGCTGGTGTAATTTACAAACGACCAGAATCTCTTTGATTTTCTATCAAATTTCGAGGCACAGTTTCGTTGTGGATGCTATTAAAAGCGTCTTGCACTGAAGTCCGCGTTAAGTTTTGATCTTCTGTTAAAGGTTGCCAATATTGGAGATTTTGTGTTCTTTTAAATTTGGCATGCTTTTCCGTTGCTTCTGCAGCAGTGACCTGGATTGTTTTGTGTGCCTTCTTGTTATTGTTGTTGTGGTATTCAGTCCAGATCCTTGTTTGATGCAGCTCTCCATGCTACTCTATCCTGTGCAAGCTTCTTCATCTCTCAGTACCTACTGCAATCTACATCCTTCTGAATCTGCTTAGTGTATTCATCTCTTGGTCTCCCTCTACGATTTTTACCCTCCACACCGCCCTCCAGTACTGAATTGGTGATCCCTTGATGCCTCAGAACATGTCCTACCAATCGATTCATTCCTCCAGTCAAGTTGTGCCACAAATTTCTCTTCTCCCCAATTCTGTTCAATACCTCGTCATTAGTTGTGGGATCTACCCATCTAATCTTCAGCATTCTTCTGTTGCACCACATTTCGAAAGCTTCTATTCTCTTCTTGTCTAAACTATTTATCGTCCATGTTTCACTTCCATACATGGCTACACTCCATACAAATACTTTCAGAAACGACTTCTTGACACTTAAATCTATACTCAAATGGTGCAAATGGCTCTGAGCACTATGGGACTTAACATCTGAGGTCATCAGTCCCCTAGAACTTAGAACTACTTAAACCTAACTAACCTAAGGAAATCACACACATCCATGCCCGAGGCAGGATTCGAACCTGCGACCGTATCGGTCGCGCGGTTCCAGACTGAAGCGCCTAGAACCGCTCGACCACACCGGCCGGCAAATCTGTACTCGATCTTAACAAATTTCTCTTCTTCAGAAACGCTTTCCTTGCCATGGCCAGTCTTCATTTTATATCCTCTCTACTTCGACCATCATCAGTTATTGTGCTCCCCAAATAGCAAAACTCATCTACTACTTTAAGTGTCTCATTTCCTAATCTAGTTCCCTCAGCATCACCCGATTTAGTTCGACTACATTCCATTATCCTCGTATTGCTTTTGTTTATGTTCATCTTATATCCTCCTTTCAAGACACTGTCAATTCCGTTCAACTGCTCTTCCAAGTCCGTCGCTGTCTGTTACAGAATTGCAGTGTCATCGGCAAACCTCAAATTTTGTTTCTTCTCCATGGATTATAATTCCTGCTCCGAATTTTTCTTTTGTTTCAAAATGGCTCTGAACACGATGGGACTCAACATCTGTGGTCATCAGTCCCCTAGAACTTAGAACTACTGAAACCTAACTAACCTAAGGACATCACACACATCCATGCCCGAGGCAGGATTCGAACCTGCGACCGGAGCAGTCGCGCGGTTCCGGACTGAGCGCCTTAACCGCAAGACCACCGCGGCCGGCTTTCTTTTGTTTCCTTTAGTGCTTGCTCAATATACAAATTGAATAGCATCGGGGATACGCTACAACCCTGTCTCACTCCCTTCCCAACCACTGCTTCCCTTTCATACCCCTCGACTCTTATAACTGCCATCTGGTTTCTGTACAAATAGTAAATAGCCTTTCGCCCCCAGTATTTGACCCCTGCCACCTTCAGAATTTGGAAGAGAGTGTTCCAGTCAACATTGTCAAAAGCGTTCTCTAAGTCTAAAAATGCTAGAAACGTACCATCTTATATTAACTTATTTAGTACAGATCTGTCACTTGCCCTAGATATCATTTCTTTGAATTTAAGCCACACCTGATGTCAACTTTTACTGTTAGCTGGGAATTAGTGAAAACTGTCTCTTAGGAAGGCGTCAAGCGAATTTTTATCTCTTTTTTCAAATAGACATATTTTGCGTTTACTTTCGGTGATTTTGATGTTGCAGTGGTCAGTCTATTTACAACGACCATGTGGTCAGTAATCCCTGTATCCATCATGACGCTCCCTATTTGCTCAAGATTATTTGTTGCTAAGAGATCAAGTATATTTCCACAACCATTTACACATCGTGTGCGCTCCTGAATTAACTGTTCAAAATAATTCTCGGAGGAAGCATTTTGTACAATTTCTAACGATTGTACCTACCATCGGCTTTGAACATGCGTTTTCGCCAACATATCGAGGATGGATTGAATTCATCACCAACTATAACTGTATGATTGGGGTACCTATTTGAGATGGCACCAAGTTTCCTTTGAACTGTGCAGCAACTCAATCATCAGGATCCGGGGAAGAAGTCGGTAAAAGGAACAATTATTAACTTATTCCTGTTGTCAAGGATAACTTTACCATAATAACTCACAGGAACTATCTACTTCAATGTTGCTACAAGATAAACCACTTCTAACAGCAGAAGGAACTGCGGCGTTTCTTCCTTTCCCGCGGTGAGATATTGAATTGAAAGTTTCTCAAAAAGGTGACATTAATCAGAATTTACGTAAGGTGACTGTCGCGATATTGAGGTAACCCACACTGATGATGAACAATGATTTCTTTTATGAGCACTGTACGGTGCAGCTCTCTGGAATTTCGGTATTGCTGATTGAAACCTTATCTCTTCTGTTCCATCACCTAATCATCCTTTGTTGTAATAGGCTTTGCATTAGGACAATCAGTAGGCTGGTATGTGTCATTGGTCGAAGGTGGCAACCGATCAAACCCACACAACTCATGTGATAAAATGTCACGTGCAGTGAGGGAAATGGTCGGATAAAATATCTCAGGAGAGTTCTGGGTCGGACTGAAAAGCAAATAACAAAAGAACGCAAATAGTTTTCGGTCGTTCGCCCCCGAACAATCCTCCTCCAACTTCTCCTACTTCGCTGCTGAAACACGTTCAAAACACGATACACATTATGTAGGTGATAAGGACACAGGATGGTAATTTTTGTTAAATAGTGACCTCAGCTAATTATAATAAAAATCAACAATTATTAAGCCAGCAAAGTACAAGCACATTGACTAACATGCTGTCAGCACAAGTTCCGATTTATAAAACATAAATTGGCAGGTAGAAAACAAATGAAGCAGCCTCTATCAATTTTTATCAGTGGCATTAGATTAACGTCTTCCACAGATCGAGAGGTTTCTCTGAGTATAAATGTTCATTACGTTTGCAAAAGCGTTCGGTGATTTATTGAAAAGCACATATTTTATGAAATAAAATTAGGATTACATAGTCTTTATCCCAAAGTGTTTTACTTCAAATATCTGTTAAATAAGAGGATAAAATACACAGAAAACACTTCAACACGCCGCCACTAGCTGTATGCAATTAGTTCTTTCTGAACACCATTAGAGCATTTTCAAAAATTTCGGTTGAACTTGTCTCCAGCATTAGCCAGATTTCAGTACTTTCAACGATTTGCGCTACAGTGGTCTCTACTAGCGCCGGGAGCTCTGATTATTTCCCAACACAGCTACAACAGGTTACAATTAAAATGCTGATTGCAGCTACGTCTACCATCTTTCTGTATTCGTCCTGCACTCTTTGATACTGAAGCCCTTTCTGTACTTCCCCGAGACCCCTGTAACCCAAAAGAAGATAACAGCCCAGTCCAATCCACACAGCCCCCACTATCCATGTAGCTGCCTCCTGTGTACAGTGGACCCATGACTTATTAAGCGGAACTTGATTCCCCACCACCCTGTACGGTCGCAGAACCGTCAGAGTGTCCGATTCATACCTCTACTCGGCTCTGTACCAAAGGACCATAATTGTTCCTGTCGAAGATGCTACAGATGGTGAGCTCTGCCTTCATGTCGCAAGGCAAGATCGGTCGTCTTTAGTACTTCAATTAGTCACCCATAACTTTTTTTCTTTTTGTAGACCTGAGTTACTTGTCGAAATTCAAACGAGACTCATAACCCGTCTTCAAGCACTACTTCTACCAATACCCCATCTCCTACCCTCCAAACTTCACGAAAGTTCTCCTGCATACATTGTGTGGTTAGTACTCCTGTTTGAAAAACGATACTGCAGAGAAGTGGTTTAGCCACAGCCTAGGGAACAGTTTCCAGAAATTATTTTCACGCCGAAGCCGAGAGTGCACTGTTTTGAAACTTCATGGCAAATTAGAACTCTGTGTTGGTCAACAACTCGACCCCAGAATGTGCTTTTCGCGGGTAATGCTCTTACAGAATTCTCTGAAATTTCAAAAGCAGGTGGAAATAAATTGTGAGGATCGATCTCAGTGCAGCAAGATATGCAGGAGAACTTCTGTGAAGATCGGAATATATGAGATGAAGTACTGGCGGAAGTAGAGCTGTGAGGGCAGCTCAGCTGGTAGATCACTTGCCTGCGTAAGAGAAAGGTCTTAGGTTCTAGTCCTCTAGTGCCACACAGTTTTAATCTGCCGGAAGCTCCTCTCCGTTCTACTTGTTGTCACGACAGCAGACTTCAGTATCCTGGAAGAAGTCTTTCACTCTGCAGCAGAATCTGTGCTACTGTGAAACTCTCAAATGGGTTAAAACTGTGAACGCGACCGGGGCTCGAACCTGGATACTTTACTTTGACGGGTAGTGCTCTTACAGACCGAGGTACCCGGGCACTACGCACAATCTGCCCTCAAAACACTGATTCTGCAAGTACCTTTCTTGCTCAAACTTTACAGATTCTTTTTTCATCGTGTCCCCTAATTCCTCTAACGGGAAAAAATTCAGGAATGTTAAATGAAAAAAGGATATTATTTTAAAGAGGGTTAGCAATAACAAATTCCTTCTGTAGAAATTAATTCAATAAACAGTTATCAGTCGCTATAGACGCCACAACTAAAGGTACACAACTGCCAAACAAGCCGCTATACTGAAAAGCAGCTGCTGCATTTCCAGCTGAATAGGTCATCCGCTGTTTGTTTACTACGGTTTGCTTAAAAACTGCGTGGCATTAAAAGAACAATTAACGTTATTACTTGTCATGGTAATAATGTCAGTGTCCAATCCTCGTAGTTATAATCAAGCAAGGAGTGGGTAGCGATGGACGCTTTCAGTTTTCTTTCGAATTTGCGGTTCTACCTCCCGTAACTGTTGCAGAAACGCGGCTGTGCTTGTTGAACTTTGTAGCGAATAGTGACGAAACTTGTCGGTAGATCGGTAGCGACCAACTTTTCGAACATGCTGGGAGACAAAAAATTTGTCATTAATTGACATAGGATGACTCTTACGGAATCTAAAAGTAGGTATTTCTAATCGCAGAAGCTGCACGTGTGGCGTGTTCGAGAGCTGCCGCGCTTAAAGTGTATCCTGATTGATGTCAATGAGGCGGAACAAGGACTCTTCGATGCGACTGTGGAAGGCCGGAGAGAATTGGCAGTTGCAGGGAGCGTCGAAAGGCATTTGCATGTCTGTTCACAGTGCAAGCTGGTGGCAGATAGAAGCAGTAAGCTATAAAGGAGCGAGAGTTTACACTCGCGAGCAATATGCTAGAGAGCAGCTGTTGAGCCGCTCGGAGTAAAAACTGAGGCGAAGAATCTCATCTGGGGGTTCTGTGAGCCGCACTATTCGCGATAGTGTAGACGCATACGAACGTCAAACACGCAGCAGTGCCGCTCCAACAAAGCAACTGTCACGCCTTGCGGAGAAGTGAGGCAGCAGTTGCCGCCATTTCCAGGGACCTAGTGATTTGAAGCGTATCAGACGCAGTAAAGCTAACTGAAGATCAAAATAAAAGCATTTTTGTCACACGTCTTCTATCGAGTAATGAAACGCGTCTTATTCTCAGATGAATGTGGTTCTCTAGGTTTCTGTATTAGCTCGACATCAAAAGGCGGAAAGTCGCATATGTATATCCAAGGTTGAAGGGTTCCTTCCCGACAATTAGGAGCGAAAATGCGATCGACTCAAGATAGTTGGTAGCAAATAGGGAAGCTATTTTATCATTCGCTAAGGTTTTTACTTGCAATTCTTGATTAATATTTCCTCACACATCTCCTACCTTCGTCTTGTGTACTTACGTTGCATAGTCTTTAACTTCTTTTCTACTTCGCAATTTTGGCTACTTTCTATTTCACAAATTTATCGTAATTTTTCTTCAGCTTGGTTGGACTTGAATAATTATGATGTCCACTTTAACTTGAAACATGAATTTCATTCTAACATTCTGTTTTTAATAGGGATACAGGGTCCTTATGAACGCAGTCTGAATATCCTAAGTCATTGTACATGCAACGTTTTACCAGATTCGTGGGGGCTTCAGAAAGTAAGCTACAAATGTCATCCCACGTTAAGACCATTGTGCAACAAGACTAGCGGATTGTCAGAAGGGAGTACGTGTCCCGAGTTTCCCGCAGTCACTGTGGGGAAAAAGTCTAAACCGCACACAGGTTGATCGTGAAGTTCTGGCGGTGTACAGACCGAACGCGATATCGCCTTCAACAGTAGTGAAATGGTGCCAACAATTTCAGAAAGGCCGCGGAGACGTGGATGAAGCTTTTCGGAAAGCCCAGATCTTGCACCATTCGCAATATTTCCATCTTTCCGGTAACCTGAAAGAGCATCTGGTGGGGGAGACATTTTCCAACGATGAAGACGTTCACACACCGGTTCTCGAACGCCTCCATGGCCAAGGAGCGGACCTCTGTAGTCGAGGAACTGAACGATGGCAGAACGTTCAGACCGTTGTTTATACTGACTGTGTTGAAAAATTAGTATGACGCATGTGTATAACTTCGAGGTGTAGTGCAGCATTCATTAAAAGTTACTTGGCGTGTGGTAGTAATATGTAACTCAGGTTTTGAAGTCCTCTCGTGTCATCTTCGTTACTCGAAATGCATCTCTTCTACTGCTTTCCATACTTTGGGAGGAGGTAGCATGCACAAAAATATAAAACACCATTAAACAGGGGTTCTATAGTCCATACGGCTCTATAGTACATACTGTAAGAGCTATGAGCGCTCTTGTTCATGAGAAGAGACGATTTTCAAAGCACCGAAGATGAACAAGTCCTCATAGCTTAGTACTCATAACTCTTAAGGTATACACATTAGCAACCACGTTTACTGGACTTCCTTTTCTTGTTTCGATCCTTGTTACCTCCTCCCAAAATATGGAAAGCAAAAAGCTTTCGGGAGATGTGTCTCGCAACAGTGAACAGGAACAAGGGATCGTAGATCTTAAAGTATGCCCATGTTTGCTTTACTTTCTTTCCTGTTTCGGTCCATACTACCTCCTTCGAAAGTTCACCGGTGAACTTAGGGCAGCGGGCTTCCGATTATAAAATGAAATAATGATGTGATGGTGGCCCTCAACTACGCACCCACTGACTCAGAGTTAAAATATTAGAAGTTACGGCTGGTTTCGTTGTCTAGGGGTTGGGATACATAGTTGCCGCATTACAAGCCAAATACTGCTGAGTCTACGGTACACAATATGAATATACACATGAATCGAATGGTCGAAGGTTCCTATCACTCGGCAATTGCGAATGTAACGTAGACATTTATAAATGAAAGATTGCAATTAAATAAAATCTGCAGGTACTATCTTAACGACTTTAAATGATGACTACGATAGTAGAAGTACTTTTGAGAATGTGGTATATTTCTGCAAAACACTTATTGGTGTCGATGGTCCGGCAATTAAGTAAAATATAAGTTGAATAACAGGGAAGCAATAGATTCCTGCTTTACGTAATTAGTTATGAACAACAACATAGCTCGCGAGATATTCACTTCTAAACGCATCACGTCTTCACTGTAGAAACCACGCAAATCTCACAAGTTCACAAGTCGGCACTCCGACTCTCTCGTGACCACGCGCAAACTGCTCCACTCCAAGTCTTTCCCGCGACTGTGCGTCCGCTGCGCCGTCACGTCCAGCCCTTCCCATGTCCTCTCTCGTACTCCAGAACTCTTCTCCCGCTTCCAACAAGTCTCCCCATTCACGAGCGCTGTGATTAGGCAGAGCGCTCCCGCCATGTCTGCAAGCCAACGCACCCACACACACATATTGAAACACACATGAAATACTGGATTTACATTTAAATAACTTGAAATTAAATAACTATTCCTACTGCTGGACCATAAACACGCTCTAACACACATTATTAAATACATAAATAAATTAAATAGACATACATCAAAGGAATAGCAAGCAAAAGTAGGCCAGTAGCTTAATGCTCTGTGCTTTCTAAAACACAGTAAATAATTGGCCAATTTCTTCATGAATAGCATATATCGGATATAAACAAAGGCATAGATGGATAAATATATTTATTTATAAGCATGCTGCTACCTTTTTTTTCGTGTATCTGTGGAGTACTTACGGCATGACAAGATCGATAGTAATTGGCCAGTTTGACCTCCAATAACTCATGTACTATTCAAGTTACATTCCTGTAATTCATGCCAATTTACGTTTACGTTTCGTCGATCGACGAAATCGAATGAACCGTTTAGATTTTGGAAATTCGTTGCTGGGTGTTACTTGTACAATTTACCATCAGATACTAAACTTTAAACTAATAAAGATATTGAAAATCTGTAGCTACCATCTTAAACTAATAAAGATATTGAAAATCTCATTACACCATCATAATCGTTGGGGAAATAATAGTAATGCACGTGTTTCTCTTTGAGGTATCATGATTCACTAGGCTACTATTAATTTCTATATGAGCAGTGAAATGTCTGCCATTATGGTTTCACAAAGTCCGCCATCTTTGGCACTCTCGGCATACAAGTCTCTTTCGTCGACACAGCGTCACCAAGGAATTCCCAGCCACGTACTCGGCCTGGACCATGTGCTGGGGCTATCCCCTCTCGTCCGGCTAACGTTCGGCACCATGTGTTTGTTGCCGCGCCCCAGCTTGCCGAGTGGCACTTGCTGCTACGCCAACTCCGAACTTGGAATATTTCCAGGGCGCCCCAACTCGGCCGTTACCTCACATGGCTCACTCTGTATACGTAAATGCTCTGACGGATAAGGTGAGCAGCAATATCGATTGACTGCTGATAACAGTGTGATGTACAGGAAAGTGTCGTCTTTCTGTGGCTGTAGAAGGACACGGCATCACGTTGATAAAATTTCAATGTGGTGTAGTGAATGGCAGCTTGCTGTAAATGTCGGAAAATGGTACGTTAATGCAGATGAGTCGGAAAAACAGTCCTGTTATGTTCGAATACAGTATTAGTGTTTTGCTACTGGAGCTGGAAAGGCAATCACCAGCAGTACTGCGAAGTACCGTCTATGACGCACGGTATGGAGACTCGCGGAGCATGTGTATAGATGTAGACATAAATGATTTTGTGGAACGAGAGTTTTGTAAGCGATATCTCTCGTGCGTGAATTATAATTTCTAGGATTTTTCCAATGACTTCCAGACTGGCCCCAGCCTTTGCCACGGCTAGATTTACGTGATCGAGTCATATAAATCACTCCAGAGATCCACATCCACATACACTACTGGCCATTAAAATTGCTACACCACGAAGACGACATGCTACAGACGCGAAATTTAACCGAAAGGAAGAAGATGCTGTGATATGTAAATGTATGCAAATGATTAGCTTTTCAGAGCATTCACACAAGGTTGGCGCCGGTGGCGACACCTACAACGAGCTGACATGAGGAAAGTTTCCAACCGATTAATCATACACAAGCGGCAGTTGACCGGCGTTGCTTGGTGAAACGTTGTTGTGATGCCTCGTGTAAGGAGGAGAAATGCGTACCATCACGTTGCCGACTTTGATAAAGGTCGCATTGTAGCCTATCGCGATTGCGGTTTATCGTATCGCGACATTGCTGCTCGCGTTGGTCAAGATCCAATGACTGTTAGCAGAATATGGAATCGGTGGGTTCAGGAGGGTAATACGGAACGCCGTGCTGGATCCCAGCGGGCTGTAACGGATCGTGCAGCCACGTCTCGATCCCTGACTCAACAGATTGGGACGTTTGCAAGACAACAACCATCTGCACGAATAGTTCGACGACGTTTGCAGCAGCATGGACAATCGGCTCGGAGACCATGTCTGTGGTTACCCTTCACGTTGCATCACAGACAGTAGCGCCTGCGATGGTGTACTCAACGACGAACCTGGGTGCACGAATGGCAAAACGTCATTTTTTCGGATGAATCCAGGTTCTGTTTACAGCATCATGATCGTCGCATCAGTGTTTGGTGACATCGCGGTGAACGCACATTGGAAGCGTGTATTCGTCATCACCATACTGGCGTATCACCCGGCGTGATGGTATGGGGTGCCATTGGTTACACGTCTCGGTCACCTCTTGTTCGCACTGACGGCACTTTGAACAGTGGACGTTACATTTCAGATGTGTTACGACCCGTGGCTCTACCCTTCATTGGATCCCTGCGAAACCCTACATTTCAGCAGGATAATGCACGACCGCATGTTGCAGGTCCTGTACGGGCCTTTCTGGATATACAAAATGTTCATCTGCTCCCCTGGCCAGCACATTCCCCAGATCTCTCACTAATTAAAAACGTCTGGTCAATGGTGGCCGAGCAACTGGCTCGTCACAATACGCCAGTCACTACTCTTGATGAACTGTGGTATCGTGTTGAAGCTGCATGGGCACACGCCATCCAAGCTCTGTTTCACTCAATGCCCAGGCGTATCAAGGCCGTTATTACGGCCAGAGGTGGTTGTTCTGGGTACTGATTTCTCAGGATCTATGCTCCCAAATTGCGTGAAAATGTACTCACATGTCAGCTCTAGCATAATATATTTGTCCAATGAATACCCGTTTATCATCGCATTTCTTCTCGGCGTAGCAATTTTAATGGCCAGTAGTGTATTTGAGGGAAATGACTGATTTCAATGGTCATTCATCTATCTTGTACTCAAACGTTATTCAATCGTTTCGCCAGGTTTCGAAGGTTACTTTGCATTAATTTATGTTAAGTCTCTCCTGCCAACATTGATCGCCTAGGAGCTTTTTCTGGACTTTTTTTAGCAATTTCCTCAATCACGTCCCCGACGTTTCATCCTGATTTACAGTCTCGGTGGTTTTCCCGTATCACCTGTAAATGAGACCCTACTGGAGAGTCTCAAAAAAGAGACTAGATTTCCTTCCCCTCTTTGCCCAAATGAGCTATTGTTCCATTTAAAATAACTTCGGTGTCGTCAGGGCACTAAACATTAGCTAGTATTTCTTTATTCGGCGAAAATTTGACAGCAGCTCTTGCGAAGGGCCGGCCGGTATGGCCATGCGGTTATAGGCGCTACAGTCTGGAACCGCGTGATCGCTACGGTCGCAGGTTCGAATCCTGCCTCGGGCATGGATGTGTGTGACGTCCTTAGGTTAGTTATGTTTAAGTAGTTCTAAGTTCTAGGGGACTGATGACCTCAGAAGTTAAGACCCATAGTGCTCAGAGCCATTTGAACCATTTTTATTGCGAAGGTGTAATGGCAAATAGTCTAACGCTGAATCGCAAACTTAGACATCGTTGTCCCGCTTTCCTCGTGAGCACACACCACCTTAAAAAGTGTCTATATACGTTTTCGCAGAGTACCACTGTAATAAAATCTGTGCAAATTTCTTGCTACACCTGAGATCGCACTTGAGACACTGCGATTTTATGAGGCAGGAAAACCTCGAAGATTTCGTTGCTTCCCACAAGCATGATCTTTTGAGTGTCATTTGTTCAACACTGTTCTATGCCTCTTGAGGCGGAGACCGTGATGACAGAAGAGTTTCAGTGTTTAGCGACCGTCGACATAATGGTCATCAGTGATGGGGTAGCTTACAAGAGGCCGACACTGAAAATCGGACGGGGCGGTATAGAAGTGATTTAGGGAAAGCAATAAAAAAAACTTAATACCGATAGTCTGACGACCGTAGTTTTAAACCTCCTCATCCCGAACTAAAGCTCATTGCCTGAAACATTGTACAACATGTATCGGCCGTTACTGGCTTCTTCGGCAAATGTCTCGTATATAGCGCCTCCATCGTCGTTCGGAATGATACGATAAGCCCAGAATATTTACTCCAAGTAGGGCACACACTAATGTTTGCAAAAACTGTAACACCTACAAGGATACACGTGGCTCAATTGCACTTTGTACCACAAAGTTCTGTACATAGCAACAGAAATATGATTAAGAGTACATATTTGTAAAACTTCTTGGCAGATTAAAACTGTGTGCCGGACCGAGACTCGAACTCGGGACCTTTGCCTTTCGCGGACAAATGCTCTACCAACTGAGCTATCCAAACACGACTCACGCCCCGTCCTCACAGCTTCACTTCCGCCAGTACCTCGCCTCCTACCTTCCAAACTTTACAGAAGCTCTCCTGCGAAACTTGCAGAACTAGCACTCCTGAGCGAAAGGATATTGCGGAGACATGGCTTAGCCACAGCCTGGGGGATGTTTCGAGAACGAGATTTTCACTGTGCAGCGGAGTGTGCGCTGATATGAAACTTCCTGGCAGATTAAAACTGTGTGCCGGACCGAGATTCGAACTCGATTCAGCAAGGTTCGCAGGAGAGCTTCTGTAAAGTTTGGAAGGTAGGAGGCGAGGTACTGGCGGAAGTAAAGCTGTGAGGACGTGACGTGAGTCGTGCTTGGGTAGCTCTACGGCACGTTAGCTCAGCGTGTTCGGTCAGAGGGCTGCGTGCTCTCTGTAATAAAAAATCTGAGTCAAGGAACCAACGATCAATTTGAATGGATGTCTTGTGACGTCCGCCCCGACCACATGCAACGAACCATATCGAACAAAATGAGTAAAAAAAAAAAAAAGTTGGTAGAGCACTCGCCCGCGAAAGGCAAAGGTCCCGAGTTCGAGTCTCGGTCGGGCTCACAGTTTTAAACTGCCAGGAAGTTTCATATCAGCGCACACTCCGCTGCAGAGTGAAAATCTCATTCTGGATACATATCTGTAGTTGACATTTGACTTTGAGAAAACGTCACCCGCTGCAGTCCAAGTCTCTAACCGTGATGGAATCAGAAGCGATTTCGATATGTTCACAGTGAATCTCCTTCGACACTGTTTGGCTGCGACTCTGCAACGTGTCAACAAAGACGGCTAGAGGATCATACCGAACAAATTTTTGACTGACCACGTATAATTTCCAGCGGGCAATATGCCAAGCGAAACGAGCAGGTCGTGGAACAGTGGTAAGTGTCATTCGTCCAAGACGGTTTGGACGTTACTTCCTGTTCACACTACTATTGGGAGCCACATGATATTTGCTTTCCCGTAACCTACTTACAGACATTTAACTAAGCGCCAGCTGGAAGAGCCAGGAAGTGCGCTATCTGGGCCATGCAGGACGCGGTACGGAGATAACAGCGTAGCGATTGCAGTGTCTTCCTTCTTCCCGGTGCAGCTGCCCAACAGTGATTTTTAAGTATTTTTCTGTCCTCAAGAATCGCGTAGTAGACTATGCAATTTGTAAGTCGTTTACCACAAATCGTATTATCATTCTCATTCTACTAAAGAAGGAACCTCCCCATCGCACCCCCCTCAGATTTAATCTTAAGATGACTCAGTAGATAGCCCGTCAAACACTGGACACAGATCAAGCATGAAAGCAGTAAGAAGATGTACTAAACTGTGAAAAAAGAAGCAAAATAGAAACAATGAACGATCGAAGCTCGAGACGTGCAACATCGAGCATACTTCCGTAGCCGCGGCGTCGTGGCTATGTGGTTATGGTGTTGGACTGCGAAGGGGGAGGGGTAGATGTTTGTTTAAATCTCGCTTTTTGCCCCAATTTATTTTTCACAAAATTATGAACTTTCCGTCCGGTCGTTAACGTGTCTTTTGTCCTTCTGTAGTCTCGACAACTGTCATACTATACAGTGATTGCAGAAGATGTCATGTGGTAAGAATATATTACCATTTCAAGTAAATGTGACGAATAGTGAGAGCAGGTGAGATGCAGCTTCGATCTTTCACAGAAATGAAAACAACAAATAAGCGGGTGTGAACTATGTTACAACAAAGGAATTGAAAAGTCAAAACTTTCAAAATGGAAACGCAAGAGTCATAACATGTGGCACTTGTGTAGAACAAATAGGAGGTATGTACGTGTGGAGGTCCATTTCTTACACGTCCCTGTTGCACAAGAACGTTACACCACGACATAGCCACAAATCTGAGTACAGCGAACAGACACGTCAATGACGGGACGAACACTTCATAATTTTGTGAAAAAAATTGGGGCACATCTACATCTACATACATACTCGGATAGCCACCAAGCGGTGTGTGGCGGAGGGCACAATTCGCGCCAAAGTCATAGTCATATCCCCCCCCCCCCCCCCCCTCTGTTCCACTCGCGGATCGCGCGAGGGAAAAACGACTGTCTGAACGCCTCAGTAGGAGCTCTTATTTCCCTTATCTTTGAATCGTGATCATTGCGCTATTTGATAGTTGGTGGTAATAATATATGCCCTACATCCTCGGTGAAGATTGGATTTCGGAATTAATGAGCAGCCCTTTCCGTTTAGTGCGCCGTCTATCTGCAAGTGTGTCCCACTACAAACTTTCTATGAGATTTGTAAGGCTCTCGCGATGGCTAAACGTACCAGTCCCGAATCTTGCCGCTCTTTTTTGGACCTTCTCAATCTCTTGAATCAGACCCAACTGGTAAGGGTCCCATACTGACGAATAATACTCCAAGACTGTATGAACCAACTTATTGTAAGCTATTTTCTTTGTTGAAGGACTCCATCGCTTCAGGATTGTACCAATAAACCACAATCTAGAGTTCGCCTTACCCGTTACTTGTGTAATCTGATCATTCCATTTGAGATCATTTAGAACAGCCACACCCAGATACTTGACGGACGCTACCGCTGCCAAAGACTGGGTATTTATTTTGTACTCGTACATTAATGGGGACTTTCGCTTTGTTATATGCAGTAGGTTACACTTACTAATATTGGGAGAGAATTGCCATTAAATACACCACGCATTTATTTTCTGCAAATCCTCATTGATTTGTTCACAACTTTCGTGTGTTACTACTTTCCTGTAGGCTACAGCACCGTAGGCAAACAGTCTAAGGCCACTGTCAATACCATCAACCAATCGTTTATGTAAATCGTAAAGAGCAGAGGACCTATTACGCTGCCCTGGGGCACACCTGAATTTACGCTTGTTTCTGTTGAAGTCACCCCGTTCAGGACGACATACTGCTCCCCATCTGTTAGAAAATTTTCTATCCAACCGATATGTCATCAGTGTGTGATGTGAACACAGATCTCCGCTTTCCTAGTCTAACACCATAACCACGTAACCGGGACGCCGTAACTACGCATGCATGCGCGATGCTGCACATCTTGACCCTGGACCGTTCGCTGTTTCTATCTCGCTTCTTTTTCTCACAGTTAAGTAAACCTTCTTCCTGTTTTCATGCGTGATCTGTGTTCAGTTTTTAGCGGGCTATCTACAGTGCCATCTTACCACTAAATTTGACGGGGATGCGATGCGGAGTGTCCCTTATCAGAAGGCTGCTATATTACTCTCTGCTCACATTTGAACTTTTGCTGTAAAATAGGAAGATACACCTTTAAAATAAGAATGCTATGTAAACAAACGTAAACGAATGAACTCTTCGTAAACGGTTATTGACCTTCCAGATATAAATATACAGGGTGAAGAAAAAATGCCGCGCTTGGAGATCGACAGGCGATTGTTCACCCCAGTTTGGGACAAAAGTGTCTTTATCAAAACACCCCACACCACCGTACCAGCTGACGTAGTTCACAGAGTAAGACTGCTGGGTCATCAAACCATCACCCGCCAAGGAGCTATCATTCAAATCCTCGTTAGGTTCCCCTTTTTTTGTAGTCGTCATATGAGATCTCCCTTACTTTATGAAAGCATTTGATTTATTTACTGGTGCGTTAATATAATTACTTATATACTTGCACCAGGAGTGGAATAAGTAAAGGCGATGCATAACAAAGTATTTTTGTTGTACTTATCTTGTAATTTGCCTGAGTCAGGTAGCTGATGATTCCTAATAATTAAAACTCCAGGTCATACAATTTGCAGAGGTTTATTTGTTGATGATGACATTTTTCCAAAGTCATTGCAGAATACATCAAACTTAACATGTAGTCTCTTTGACAATCCAACAGCTGGCAGACTGACTTACTGACCGAAAAGACTTGACTACAAAGTGAACCCCTAGGCGAACTGACCCTGCATTGCCGCGTTTGAGTGTTCATTACTTCAGTTATTACACCATCGTGAAATTAGTAGTTACAATTAAAAGTTACAAAAATACAAAAGGTTGACAATCAGATTACTTACAGCATAAAATATTAGTTCATTAAAAATGAGTTTTAGGTTAGAAATTGTACAATTTACGATTGAAAATTAAATATGACTTTTTACAATAATGCATTTCATTAATTTAATAAATACAAATCAATCATCGATCGCAAAATGAACATTTATGTAATATATACACAAGTTGTTTAACCTCTTTAATGGCTCATAACTTTGAAATATGCATCAGAACTAAGTAAGGAGTTAATTACATGTGCTAACAATGATTGGCCGAAAAGACTTGACTACAATGTGAACCCCTAAGCGAACTGACCATCCATTGCCGCGTTTGCTTATATATATTCCAAACAATGAGTGTTCATTACTTCAATTATTACACCATCGTGAAATTAATATTTACAATTAAAAGTTACAAATGTACTAAAGGTTGACAATCAGATTACTTACAGCATAAAATATTAGTTCATTAAAGATGAGTTTTAGGTTAGAAATTGTACAATTTAAGATTGAAAATTAAATATGACTTTTACAATAATGTGTTTCATTAATTTAATAAATACAAATCAACTATCGATCGGAAAATATTGCTAACATTTACGTAATATATACACAAGTTGTTTAACCTCTTTAATGGCTCATAACTTTGAAATATGCATCAGAACTAAGTAAGGAGTTAATTACATGTGCTAACAATGATTGGCCGAAAAGACTTGACTACAATGTGAACCCCTAAGCGAACTGACCATCCATTGCCGCGTTTGCTTATATATATTCCAAACAATGAGTGTTCATTACTTCAATTATTACACCATCGTGAAATTAATATTTACAATTAAAAGTTACAAATGTACTAAAGGTTGACAAATGATTATTTACAGCATAAAATATTAGTTCATTAAAAATGAGTTTTAGGTTAGAAATTGTACAATTTAAGATTGAAAATTAAATATGACTTTTTACAATAATGTGCTTCATTAATTTAATAAATACAAATCAATTATCGATCGGAAAATATTGCTAACATTTATGTAATATATACACAAGTTGTTTAACCTCTTTAATGGCTCATAACTTTGAAATATGCATCCGAACTTAAGTAATGGAGTTAATTACATGTGCTAACAATGATCAATTAATTATTTTAGTTATGGTATTAATTCTGGTTTACAAATTTGAGTTGGAAATTACATATCACTTGAAATTACGTGAATTTAAATTTGGTTCTTGCCTTTTGATCGATTTACAATAACGTTTTCCAGACTGAACTTTCGAGATCTAATTGCAGTTAATTAACGAAAGTTATAACGATGCTAACATTTATAACTACTTCTCATTAAATGAATTACATACTGATTATTATAGTTCTGAGTAAATGTTGATGGTTCATAGTGATTATTATGTTACATATTTACATATTATTTAATTATTCGTAAATTTTGTTTAAATATCATTCATAGGATTATATAGTACAATTACAGAACAGGAAAAGGTGCCATAGTGCCATGATTTTTATTCTTTGTGTAACAGAACGTACCGATACCCGGCTACAAATTCTGGGTATCGAATATTATGGTAATGCTGGGGGGGGGGGGGGATGTTACAGTCAGTTCCCTAGTTCTCGTCGTTAATAAGCAGGACATAATTTTGTAACGTGACTATAGCGTATCACATGAGAGTGGGATCCATTAAACTGCACGCAAGTGTGTACTAACGGCACAGTGCACAATCATAAATGGTCCTGTCACGTTTATGTAGGGCGGCTTCCCGATGGAGTGCACAAACGATGAATACGTCGATATGGTTTTGGTGCTGAGTGCATCCGCCACCCAACGTACTGCTGCTGCTATTGTTGCTCATGCGTATGCTCCACGGTACCCTCGAATGCGCCATCCCGATGAGAATGTTTTTCGTCGTCTGCATCAACGCAGTCGGGAAACCGGTAATATTCGTCCACAAGTAAGGTAGTTTCACTTGTGAAAGTATTTTCAACCCCACAACAGCCATTATTCGTAGGAACACAAGCCACATGTCGTCCGTGAACGTGGCTTTCAGGCACACTTTGGAGTATGCCTGCACATTGGAATAATGGGACGAGTGCCGTACAAGTTGAATGTGCCCCTGCATCGCACGTTTCTTTGCAATACTTTGCATGACGCATTAGAAAATGGCCCACTTGTTCGGCGACAACTATGGTTTCAGCATGATGGTGCACAACCACACTTTGACAACTATTTAAAAGGTGCATTTCCAGGGAAATGAAATGGTCGTGGAGGTCCAATTTTTCTGGCCTCCAAGTTACCCCGACCTTAATCCGCTAGATTTTTATTTTTGGGGTCACTTAAAGAAACAAGTTTGTGGTACATCGCCCATGGATGTACAGTACATGACGTAATAGCTCGCGTATGTGTCGCTTCGGCTATGGTGGATGTGCGTGTGTTGCGTAGGGTCCAGAAAAGTCTGATCCAGAAAGTGGCGCAGGGTTTGCGAATGTAAGGTGGTCGCTTTGAACATCGTCTATAAAGTGAACGTTGCTCGCACGTCCAGGTAAGCCTGGATGTCAAACGTACAAAATGGAATTATTGTGCGTAGCATAACGTGAAATCTATTGTTTTTTTGTTTTTTTTTTACTTCGCTGGATGCAGACAATGTTGCTCTAGCCTCTATTATTTTTTGTTGGATTTATTTGTTCAAAAATGGTTCAAATGGCTCTGAGCACTATGGGACTTAACTACTGAGGTCATCAGTCCCCTAGAACTTAGAACTACTTTAACCTAACTAACCTAAAGACATCACACACATCCATGCCCGAGGCAGGATTCGAACCTGCGACCGTAGCTGTCACGCGGTTCCAAACTGAAGCGCTTAGAACCGCACGGCCACTTCGGGCGGCTCCACTTTTGCCTTCAGTTGGGATGAGGTACCGCTTGCCGACCGCCAAGTGCGGCATTTTTTCTTTGCCTTGCATACTTCGTAAGGTACTGTAGAGTATACGATGCGTGGCTACCCAGTACCAACATTGACCGTGCGCTGTCAAATTCTATTTGCGTATTGAACGAGGGAAAAAATGGCTACCTACATCCTTTTATACGCACCCTAATCCCTCTTAACTAGTTCTCGTGAAGATCCCTACGCCACATAAAATTAATTGTCGGTAAAGTGGATGCCAGACTGAGATTCATTGGAATAATCCTAAGGAAACGCAATCCGAAAACAAAGGAAGTAGGTTACAGTACACTTGTTTGCCCACTGCTTCAATACTGCTCACCGGTGTGGGATCCATACCAGACAGGATTGATAGAAGAGATAGAGAAGATCCAACGGAGAGCAGCGTGCTTCTTTACAGGAGCATTTAGTAATCGCGAAAGCGTTACGGAGATGATAGATAACTCCAGTGGAAGACACTGCAAGAGAGACGCTCAGTAGCTCGGTATGGGCTTTTGTTAAAGTTTCGAGAACATACCTTCACTGAGGAGTCAAGCAGTATATTACTCCCTCCTACGTATATCTCGCTAAGAGACCATAAGGTTAAAATCAGAGAGATTAGAGCCCACACATAGGCATACCCACAATCTTTCTTTCCACGAACAATACGAGACTGGAACAGAAGGGAGAACCGGTAGAGGTACTCAAACTACCCCCCGCCACACACCGTCAGGTGGCTTGCGGAGTATGGATGTAGATGTAGATGTAGAAGTTGGCGGCGGTATGACGCTCTCACAGTCTCCCCCAAAAACTGCTTCCGTAAATTTACCCAAAAGCGTTTCAAAAGAACTCCGTCGTCTTCCCGCAAGTATTCCCATTTAAATTCCTCAATTTTCTTCCGTTACTCAAAGAAGGTGATCAGGAGAGATCAGAGAACGCAGAACACAAGACTGATCGAGGAGACCATAAAAACCTGTGTGAATATGAGGGTCCTACGTCCCAGCCAATCAAAAGGCAAGCTGATCACCCACGAAATTCCGAATGGACGACGAGAAGTCATTACTGAAAGAGACATGGTTATAAAAAGTATCGAGGACTCTTATCGGAAGCTCTACAGTCAGCCAGGGCAAGCCAAAGCCTGCATGATCGATTCACAGGTGCCGCCTCCACGTCTCACCTCCGCCGCACACATCTCGCCGGCTGCAAGTTAACATCGCCGCACGAAGTAATGTACTGCCGCTCCGGCATTGTCAGGGCTACAGATCTCACTCGCCACTTGCTCTCAGCTGCACCTATGTAGAGAAACTACTGTAGATTTGATCAGTCAAAGTCTGCTCAGCGTCAGATCAATTCAGATTGCGTTATCCACATTTTTAGGGCCAGAGTACTTGACTCACTTCTGCCATCCAGGATCCTTGTCCATTGTAGTCTGCTAGTTGTTTACGGTATTCAATCAATAACTTGTTTAGTATAATTTATGTCTGTTTTCCTTTTGAGAAATAAATCTTATTTGAACACTAAAATTATGGCAATACAATCAATCATATATATAGTCCCCACAGGGTTACCTTTCACATTCAGCTACCATTCTAATTAAATTTAAATCAACATTGTGGCGCTGTTGTTAAGTACCAAATTATGAGTCCAAAGGTCTGGAATTTTACCCTAGATCAGTCCAAGGTGTCTTTCTGTCTCTTATCACTTAACTCCCCTCTGGCAATATTTTTGAATATGAAAAATATCGAGATGCACCCTGGTTTGGAGTCTAAATTTAACCGCAGGCTCTTACATATCACTACTGAAACGTCCCCTTTGAACAATTATACAAGACTGTGCTTAAACTGACACACAATATTTTTTAGCGCAACGCAATCTGACTTTCAAAAATCTCTACAAAAGAATGGCCCTGACTAACATTAACCTATACGTTTCACAAATCACTTACCTCACCAAAAATCTTCGTTACTCGAACTACTGCAATACAGCAAGCGCCACTACTGCCAGCTAAATAAAAGACTCAAACTACTGAAGGCACTAACTACTGATAGGCATAGTTAGCAAATGAAAGATTTTGATAGAGAACAAATGATGTATTTACCTTAATAGTCATAATATATATAGCAGTTCATGACATCCAGTCTTACAAATTTCAAAACTCCGCCATCTCTCTCCCCACGTCCACCACTGCTGGCGGCTCACATCCAACTGCGCAACACTATGCGCTGTTCGCATCCAGCTGCCCAACACTACAATGGCAGACAACAATGCAAACTAGCCACAGACTGCACACAGCACAGCCAGTGATTTTCATACAGAGCGCTACGTAACGTTGCCAATAAGAAAACATAAACAGCCTACTTACATAGCCCCCCATGCACCCCACAAAAAATTTTACAAATTGCTTTGGGCAGTGGCCAATAATGATTTGATAAAATTTTTCATAATTACAATAACAAAGATATCAAATGCACACACTTATTGATACAATGTTGGTCAACAGCAAAAATTTTCTCATAGTCCATAAAGACAATCCTGATCATTCATTACAGTAAAATTGCAGTGTTTTTTTCAAAGTCTGAGCAGTAAAAGAGAATGCACATGGAAGTAGTGGATTTCCATGCAGTCTTGAAGAAGTAGTGTTGTCCTTCCAACGGAAAGACAGTGCTGACTCTTGACATGCAGACAGGTAATGGGCCACAACAGAGCAAACCCACCGCAGAGTCAGTCGAAGTTTTGAAGAATATTGGTAGGTAGGTCATCACAGAGGAAGTGATGTAGTCCTGGTAGAGAGTATGGTATTGGTGGGCCACCAGAGGTGCAGACCCACTGCCGTCCTTGTGGAGATACTGGTATTGGTGGGCCATCAAAGATGCAGACCCACTGTAGTCCTTGTAGAGATGGCCAGCAGCCATCTATTTGACTGTGCAGGTGTACAATCACCATTGAAGAGTCTTGCGGATAATACAGCAAGTCCATGAACCACCACTTGTGCACTCACAAAATTTTTTTGAAATGTCCTCCAAACCAGCAATGCTGTTATCCAGTCCCTTCCTGAATTATTAACACACGTGCAAACACTATCAGTCCCTACTTCTCATATATTGTCCATATACTATGACCAACAGAAACGGGTGCAGTGAAATGTAACTTACAAGTTACTTAATTTGATGAGCTGGTGTCAATTACAATTTTATAACATAAAAATACAATTACAAAGGTACAAAATACATCATTAAAGAACATAATAGTACAGATAACATTTGTAGTAATACGGGCTTTACAAAAGAATCGAACTAACATATACATCAGTGTTACAGGAATTATGACATCAGTAAATACATAAAAGATCAGAATAACTTTTGAAACATCAACTTCACACATGAGTAATAAAACAGAACAGAATAAATAATGTCTAAACATCTTTACAAACAAAATAACATAGTATTTGAAAAATTCTACAACATAAATCTTATTAGCTAAACACATAAAGACAGGAAAAAGACAAATACACAAGGATACATAAACACATAGCGGAATAATACGAAAGGTAAGACAGGGTTCGTTTTCAGGGTAACATTTGGTACTGCAGTCCAACCCAAAACTTCATTCCATAGGTTTTTCGTCTTATTTCAACATTTGTTTCCACCAAAAAAAATCCTATCCAAGCATGCTTCCTGTATTTATATGTTCACATATTTATTACCTCATTATTTATTTTCCATTATCTTACCTCATCATTTATTTCCAAGAAAATCCTACCTATACCTGCTTTCTGAACTTTTTTCGTATAACTTCTCAATGCATTTCTTCCAATTCATTGCAACTCATTCTCTTATATAGTCTACCCCCTCTTAAGCTAACTTAAATCTACTGAGCTCAGATGCTAAACTAAGGGACAAGGCAATGCAGCAGCACAAAACTATTAACACAAACATCAATGACAAAAAATTCAAATTGGCAAAGCAATTGCAATATTACAACTAATATAAGGCACTGTGCAGCAAACAAGAAAAATAAATCCATAGTAAAACTGGCTTAACAACGTAATACAAAGTTAAATTCTGTAACATTATGCCTGGCAAACAGCAGCAGCAAATGCAATAACTTATATCTAAACATGACAAAGCTCAAACAGAAAAAATATTACAGTAAAATGGCCATGTTTAATACCTATGTCACATCTTAACACTATGGTGATGTGTCATCTTAAATTACACTACTAAATAAGTTACCCAGTCATTGACAAAAATTATGTATGCAATTCCTGTGAAGGGAAATGTCTTTTTGTGCTCCCTCGTTTTTTTGAAGTAGATTATAAAATTGTTATTTACTGGATCTGTAGGCATAAAATATTTATATTAGTACATCTATTAAATTTTATATTAACCAATGCTGTAGGGCAGCTAGAAACTAGATATTAAACAAATTGAGCAATCTCTCAACTAGAAAGGCAATAAATGTAAAAATGTTTCTCATCATTTCATTAGGCATTTTAGTAAATGTCATAAATTAAGAGCTCCACAGTGTAATCATGTTTTCAACTTTGAGCGTGTCGTATTTGCGATGCTTTCGCCAAAGAAATGTCAATAGCGAGGATAATGTCCTTTTTTTTCTACCTGTGCCTCTGAAAAGGCACACACTAATGGCTTTTTCTCCAGGCGTCTCACACAGCTGGCCGCTCAAGATGCATTACGTCAAGGTCACTTGGCTTTCTTACCGAAATATTTACGACACCAGTTTGCACTACAGTGACAGTCTCATATAAAAATTTCACAGTTCGAGAATTTGCGTTGCAAATCTGTAGAAACGAAATCCTATAAATATAACAGTGTCCAAAAAATATTCGTTGGCATTGTGATACATTCACACATTTAGACACATTTCATAACTCTTAAAGTACGATTCTTGGTTTCCAACATACTTTTTCACAAGTCAGAGTCCCTAACCACTACTCATTATTCCTTACCTTATTACACATATACATATTCGTCGACACTTCTTCAATATTTCATCATAATAAATATGTAGCATAATCAAATTCCTCATATAGCCTCAGCTTATTGATCATAAACATACCGCAACAGCGTAATACACATCGTCATCATAACATCATAAAACCTCAGCCAAATCTCAAAAAAGGTGTGGCTTTCTGCAATAATGTCAAAAAATAAAAAAAATTCTCTGCTCATTTCAATAGTGTCATTTACCTCCAACGTACTTGAAAAATCATGACCCCATACCAAATACATCATTCAAAGCTCTCATAGTATCACAATGGTTCCGAAAAAATATGAACAGTTCACAAAGTACAGACAAAATACAATTTCATAAGTGTGAAGTTACCCAACGGTGTAATTGCGTAAACATGTGTCACTGGTGTAGTAAAAAAAAATGTTTGTCTCTCAGTTAAATGATCAGATAGCTGTGTAATTTGTGTGTTAGAGAAATATGGTACCGATGTGTAAAGTTGTATAAGCAAATACCATATTAGCTAGGGCTCCTTGTGCTTGCCAAACACATGGTACACAAAGTAAGCGTGTACCCCCCTGAAGATTAATGTAATTATACCCTCAGGTGTTACAGATTACAGCAATGGAATGAAATGTATCACGGAAAACCTTTGTATCATTGTATTTCAAATATCTTTAAAAATAAATGATTTAAGTTCAAAATTAATCACTCAAATACGTGTCCTGTAGCACTAAATGTGCGTCTTGCTGTAAGATAATCTCTGTGGAAGTGTCGTAGTTATTTTCCTCCGAAAGCTAAGTTCTGCAGAAGCCAATGTACTTACCTCATGATAAACAAAAGTGAAATGCTTTGCGTATAGATATCGTAGTTATTATGTACAGTACTGTGATCAAGAAAGTACTACACTGTAACGTATTGTTGTGCTATAAAACAAAAAAAAAGGCTGTCTTATTGTAGCTATACCACAAAGTTATTATTAAACATGTTTTACTTCCCAGAAGCATTCAGAAAAACTGTGCAGACATAAAGCAGATACAGCACAAAAGCAGCAATGTAAATTGTGTCACACATTAGTAGCGTCGTGATATAATTGTGTAGCTGTCAAAGAAACCAAGTGCTAAGTCATCTTTAATCCCACAGAAAGTACATCAAATAAAGAATGTCTTTTCTAGTAAACCAAAATGTTGCATGAAAATCTCATTAGCAGTGCCGGTATATGTTCTAAGTATGTGACCCTTATAGTCGTTACGTGATCGTGCAACTAACAAGCAAGAATGCACAAATAACAACACTGTGTCGTCTGTTCACTATAACAATGCATTCGTAATTTCTGTTTAAATAAGTTCTCTTGGTTCTTGACTGGATATTTAACTTCAAACATTGTTGCATGTTAACAGATTCTAAGTCTGACAAAGCATACTGGTAATGTAAAGTGAAAAGTTATATGGCAAAGACAAAGTTAAAAAGCAGATTATCTTTCAATAAACGGTTTTACATGTGAAATGTGGTGTAAACCTTTACTCTTCCTAGTACGCAGAGTTTCAACTTCAACGCAATTATCATGTGGTATACGTCGGATTCTGTAAGGTCCATTGTAAACTAGAAAGAATTTGTGACTCAAGTATTTCTTCTAATGTGACAATGAATGAGCTTCAATGAGAACTTTCTGACCAATATATAATTTCCTTGCATTTGATTTACCGTGTAGTTTTCTCCTTTTGTCTGCTGCAGATTTTATATTTTTAATAGCCAAATCAATTATGTCTTTGTGTCGAAGTTTACGTGTATTCGGGAAAGGTACAAGCTCTCTGATTCTGTTCGGTGGTTCTTCATTCTTCAGTACAAGAGTAGGTGGTAAAGCAGTGGAGTCATGAGGCATTTCATTCAGCACATTTTGAAATAAGTGTAAATATCTGTCCCAATGCTGATGCTTTCTGTGACAATAAAGTCTGCAAAGCTTATTGATTTCTTTCATAATCCGTTCAGACGGGTTACAATGTGGTGAGTACAATGAAATAAAAACAGGTTTGATTTTATGATTCCGAAGCATGCGTGACCAAACAGCAGATCTGAATTGCGGTCCGTTATCTGAAATGACTTTACCAACGTGTCCAACTTCACGTAAGAAATTTTTAACAAAGGCGTCGGATACAGACCGTCCAGTGGCTTTACGTAACGGAGTGAAAGAAACAAATTTTGAAGTAAGTTCAACAGCGACTAGAACGTACGAAAATCCATTTGATGTTCTGACAAGGGGTCCCAAGAGATCAACAGCAGCAAATTCTTTTAATTTAGAAGGAATAATAGGAAACAACGGAGTACGATGTGAGACAGTAGATGGTTTCGCCTTTTGACAAAGTTTACAAGTAGACAAGATCTTCGCATTCTCTTTTCCATATTGTTAAAATAACAAGTCGTTCGAAGAATATGATAACGTTTTCGTGGACCAAAATGTGCGTAGCTGAAATGAATGTACCAAATGAGCTTATTAACAAAATCGTCTGGAATGCAAAGTACCCATAGCTTGTCATCAACAGTGCAGCGTTTGAAGAGTATGTTGTTTCTAACCAGGTAATAATGCCGAATCTGTGTGTGTGTCTTTTCATGCCATTTGCTCTTGATGTCTTTCCAAATCGGATCTTTATCTTGTTCATGAGCAATGTCTTTTAAAGATGTGGTGATGAAGTTTTCAAAGGCGACTTTCTGAATGTAAAGAATACTGAAATTTTTCTCGAGGTTGCCTTCTGTGTTACTTTTCTCAAGCCCAGCGGGTGCGCGTGAAAGTGCGTCCGCAACAATGTTCTCCAAGCCGGGAATGTAGACTATTGTGAAGTGGAATTCTTGCAGAAACAATGCCCATAGTTTTAACCTGTCATGATTTAATTTTGAAGACATAAGAAATTGTAATGCACGATGATCACTGTATACTTTTACGTGGTTACCAGAAAGAAAGAAACGGAATTTGTTAAATGCCCAAACGACAGCTAAAGCTTCTAATTCGGTAACGGAATAATTTTTTTCAGATTTTGTTAGCACTCGGCTAGCAAAAGCAATGGTTTTCTGAACGGTAGTGTGATTTTCTATGGCGTCTTGAAATAAATGGGCACCAAGACCGACTTTGGAAGAATCCGTGCTAAGGCAGAAATCTTGTGACAGATCTGGATGAGCAAGTATTGGCACGTTAAGTAGCGATTCTTTCAAAGAATTGAATTCCAACTGTGCTTGTTCGTCCCAGTTCCAAATAGTATTTTTTCCAGTGAGAGAACAAAGTTTTGGTGTAACAAGAATTTGCATATTCAGAAAACGACGGTAAAAATTTACGAGACTAGAAAACTGCGGACTTGTTTTTTTGTGGATGGAACTGGAATGGCTCTTATTGCTTCTAACTTTTCAGGATCCGGCTGAATGCCTTCAGAAGAAATAATATGTCCCAAAAACTTCACCTTTGTACTACCGAATTCAGACTTTTCCAAGTTAACTGTAATGCCAGATTCTGCAAAAATATTTAACACGCTGTTGAGGATGCGACTGTGTTGTTCCCATGAGGCTTCTGCTATCAGAATATCGTCCACATATAAGGTGATGTGACGTTTTAAGAACTCAGGTAATATGGAATTTAGCCCGCGAATGAATGCTGCCGAAGAAATGTTCAAACCAAAAGGAAGTTTCCGAAACTGATAACAAAAGCCGAAACAAAGGAAAGCTGTGTATTTTCTACATTCTGGATGAAGTTCGATCTGATAAAAGCTGGATCTGAGATCAATAGAAGACAACACTTTTACGCCATTAAAATTTTGAAGAAGTTCTTCCATCGCTTGCAGCCTGTCTGTTTCAGGAATGATGATAGTATTGATTTGTCTCGAATGTAAGACAAGTCTGATCGATCCATTTTTCTTCTCAACAACATGTAATGGATTGTTGTATGAGCTTACTGCAGGCTCAATAATGCCCTCATTAAGCATAGATTGTATTTCTGTTCTAACCCGGTCCCTATAATGTGCTGGAATTGCGTATGGTCTAACACAAAATTTAGTATGCTCACGAACACGAAATTGGTATTTAAATCCCTTGATTGTTCCTGTTTTGTGAGTAAAAACTGTGGAATGTGCTTGTAAAATCTCAAAAAGGTCTTGCCTATCAGTGTCATTACAATTCTCAATTGTTCGAATTTTATTCTGAATTAACTCATTAGTATCAAATATGTCGTCGATATCATCCCTGCCAGTACTTGCAGAGTGATTGTTAGTGTGTAGTTCCGTAGAAAATTCCGAACTGTTGTCTAACAGAAGGTAAAGCCGATTAATTTCCTCGTCATGGTTTGAGAGCCAATCTTCAAATTTCAAAGCTATTGACTTACCTTCTTTCTCTATACTTATTTCAGCTTCGTGAAAGTTTAAGATTGCTTTGTATTCATTCAAAAAGTCTACTCCCAATATAATTTCCGTCGACAATAATGGAACAATGAGAAAGTTCATAGAGAAGCTGTGTCTTTGACAAAAGAATTCTAAGTTTGTTTGTTGGCGTACATCTACACTTTTTCCAACGATTGCACCTTGTAATTTAATCTTACGTAACGGAAGGGTGGGGCAATCGTTCGATTTGTTGCATTTGCTAAAGGCTGTTTCACTAATTACTGAAATGGGACTGCCAGAGTCAAGTACTGCCGTAAATTTTACGTCATTTACTGTAATGTGAATCACAGGATATGAAATGTTGTTATGTTTTATGTCATGTTCCTGGAGTAAGATGTCCCTAATGTCTTCCATTTTTACGTAATTACTAGCTACGGCAGCTGCGTCGTCAGTTTCATACGTACGTTTTGTGGCTGCCAACAGTATGAGTCATTGCCTACTGTCTCTTTGTTGGCGCGCGTCGTTATTGAGATTTGGAGACCTAACATCTACAAATTCACCTTGTCGAGAGTGCCTGCTCTGTTTGAATCCCGCCAGTTCTGATGGAATTCAGGTCTGTCGTCTTGTCGGTAGTTTACATAGTTTCTTGTTTGTCGGTCATGCGGTGGAGAATTTCTCCCGGAATCGTAACTGCACGCTGAACTGTTGCGTCTTAAGTTATTCTGTCTCCCTTGATAATAATTGTTTTTGTTCCCATATTGTCTGTTTCTATTGTAATCTCTGTCATATTCATTGCTACGGAAATGCGATCTTTCTCTGTAACTATTATTACTCTGCCAGTGGTTGTCATATGGGTGGTGTCTGTCTTGGTCACGATTTGCGTTGTAAGAATAGACTTGTCGTGTCCAGTTATTGTTTCTGTCGTCACGGAATTGTGACGGATGTGACCTGTAGTGATTGTTTTCCTGTTTTCGCATCCTGCGACTGTCTGAGTCAATTTCTAATTCTTGTAAGAGTTCCTGAAAAGCTTCAATGTCGTCTTTGCAACGTCCTGCCAAAATAATATTTCTTAAATGTTCAGGCAATTTCATTAAGCAAATGCGGATGAGTTCTGAAGGGCTGTATGGGTTTGACAGGTATTGATTCTTGTGCAATATGTCTTCAAAATATTTGACAAGACTGGAAAATTCAGATTGTTCAAAGTGTTTCATCATCATGATGCTATGTTTTACTCGGTCTTGCGTAGCTTGAGACCAATATGCTGAGAGGAAGGCATGATAAAATTCTCCTTCACTGTGACAATCGTGAATGACCGATCGCATTCTTACAGCTGGTTCATTCTCTAAGTAGCCACACATAAATTCTAATCTGTGCTCTGATGACCAGTTGGGAGGAAAACAATGAGAGAATTGATGGAGCCATGCTTGTGGATGAATGTCGTTGCCAGAATTCTTAAATGTTTTGAATATATGTGTAGTAATGAACAGCTTATAGTCAAAATCATCATGTCGGCGAGTCGCATGTCGGTCATTGTTACGTCGTTTCGGCGGTTCCATCTCAAAATTCGGTGTACCTTGCCAATTTCTTTCATAATTTCCGAAGTGCCCTGAGTTATTATTTTGTGGCTGTTCTGTATTTCTATGTCCCTCTTCCCGTATTGGAGGGCGAGTGGCCTCTGAAATACGTAATTCTTGTATTACCTGTGTCAGCTGATCTTGTACTTCCCGGATTTCTCTTTGGTGTTGCGTATTAATTTGATTCTGATTTTGTTTGAATTTCCTAATTTGTTCGCACTCTTCTGTGTCAATAAAGACTACCGGTTTCGTGTCATTCAGATTATCATCTACCTTCGTAGATAAAGTATTTAGCTGATCCGAAAGTTCAACTACTTTCTCTGATAATGAACTAATTTCCTCCATGTGTCTTTCTACTGTGTCCTTTAAGTTTTCCTGAGTTTTTGCAAGTTGCGTAACCGAATCGGTAGATGCAACTGAGTCAATTTTAGCTTGCAAGGTCTCATGATTTTCATGAACAATAGTTTGCAGTTCTTTTATGGCTGCTTCGTGATTCTGTAATGCATTTTCATGACGCGAAAAAATAGGTTGGAAATGCTCACAAATTTGTGTTTTTACGTCGTTACAGAATTTTTGACATTTCGATTCGATTTTATGTAACTCAGTAGTTAAATCTTCACGTGTTTGTTCAAGAGTGGTGTGAATATTTTGTTCCATTGCGTCTAACTGTTGCTGTGTTTGTCTCTGGTGTTGTTCCATTGTGTCTAACTTTTGAAGCTTTTGCTGTGTTTGTCTCTGATTTTGTTCCATTGTGTCTAACTTTTGAAGCTTTTGTCCCATTTGTTGCATTAATTGTAATAACAATGCACTGGTGTCTGAAACATGTTCCTCAGTGCTTTTCGGCAGTGAATTTGCACCGGCAACATTCACATTTTGACAAGCGGAAAATGTGTCTTGACTCATTTGAGAAAACAGTGAGAACCCAAAACCTGAATCTACAGTATTTGCGAGATTGTGTCCTGTCATTTCGGATTCCTGAGGCGAGCTATTGCCGACCGATCGATCGATAATGCTTCCCTGTTCACTATTTGTTTCGCTGTCTACGCCATTATTTGCCGCCCGCTCCATTTCCCTATTCACAGTTACCAAATAACTACTTTGAATGTCTGTTAATTCATTACACAGCGGTGCTGGTAAGCTACGCTCGTCGTCACTATTATTTCTCTGTTTACTTTGGAGCCTAGTGTTACGTTTTTCTCACGCCATTATTGTCACAATATTTCACACGATAACACACAAAATAAGAGAACACATTAACATAGCGCTGAAAATAATATCTAGTTAATTGCAAGCTGCGAAATACTTGGTGCAAATTTACATGCGTGCCACACCTGTTTTACTGTACAACAATGAAAGACTGCAACTGCAAAGGAGATTCTCTCTACAATTACGCGCTAGCAATAAACAAAATCTACACCAATTACACAAACTACAAGAAAAAATCAGAAGATTCCAGTGAGGTATCCTCGGCTAAGGGTCGACATACGAAACATCCCCTTAGAACAATTATACATGACTGTGCTTAAACTGACACACAATATTTTTTAGCGCAACGCAATCTGACTTTCAAAAATCTCTACAAAAGAATGGCCCTGACTAACATTAACCTATACGTTTCACAAATCACTTACCTCACCAAAACTCTTCGTTACTCGAACTACTGCAATACAGCAAGCGCCACTACTGCCAGCTAAATAAAAGACTCAAACTACTGAAGGCACTAACTACTGATAGGCATAGTTAGCAAATGAAAGATTTTGATAGAGAACAAATGATGTATTTACCTTAATAGTCATAATATATATAGCAGTTCATGACATCCAGTCTTACAAATTTCAAAACTCCGCCATCTCTCTCCCCACGTCCACCACTGCTGGCGGCTCACATCCAACTGCGCAACGCTACGCGCTGTTCGCATCCAGCTGCCCAACACTACAATGGCAGACAACAATGCAAACTAGCCACAGACTGCACACAGCACAGCCAGTGATTTTCATACAGAGCACTACGTAACGTTGCCAATAAGAAAACATAAACAGCCTACTTACACTACTATTTGCAGTGTCTGTGTTTAACGGTCTGATATAAACACAGACAGTGGAAACTGTAGTTACATGCTGGGCAAAGGCCGTGGCAATAAGTAAGTCTCTTCCTGTTCAGGAATCACAGCGACTGCGTGAGTCCAGGATGTGGACACATGGCGACATGTGGAGGTTTGGGTCGGCCCAGGAAGCGTGCTCAGGTAGCCGAAGTTGTTAGGGTGACCATTCACACAAAGAGGGAAATCCGGGTTCGAGTCTCTGTCCGTCACAAATTTTCATATGTCGCCAGTAAATTATACAGCTGGAGTCTTGTCATATTCACAATTGCGAATGCAATTTTTGTATCCCTTACAATAGGCTGGGTTGGTGAATGATGGCCCTTTGAAAAAATCCCGATTTTAATCATTGTATATTATGTCTGTGAATTCATGTGATACATAAAAATATTTTGTTTCATGCATGCAACTTTTTGCTCGCTTCCGGAGGCCACGTACATTTTGCGGTTTATGCTCTCGTTAACACACTGGGACGAACTGCAGTGAGAGCCGCTACAAGAATGACGCCTGTCGTAGAAAGCCGGGATTCCACATTCCCAAATGAGTGAACATGCTACTTCACCCACATAATTCTCGCCTAATGGTCACAACCTTGTAATTAGAGGAAAGGCCACAACCCTGTAATTAGAGAAATAAGGGCCCGTACAGAGGGGGCAGGGGCAGTGTTTCTCCCTGCTTACCGGCCGTGAATGGAAGAGGAAGTGTGGCAAGGAGGAGGGGGAGTACACTATGTACTCTCCGCCTCACACCGCACTGCTGCTTGCGGAAGGCAGATGTAGACGTAGTAACTTACACCTACCGTTAAAGCAGGAATGACCAATAATTGGTCTTTAACCGTTCAATTCTTTACAAATTATATTGATTAATACTGCAATTCTTCTCGTCTCAGAAGTGATATATACCTGCAAATGAGCTCCAAAGTCGAAAATCAACGTGGCCGAATACCTTTTAAAGCCAGTTTACACTATTGAACGAGACGTCAGTGGAACTGAACGTCAGGCGTTGTTGTTCGAAGCCATACTTATTTCGGGGAGCAGAAGAAGCAAACTCGGCCCTCACAATGACCGCCACAGGGGAGGAGACGTGTAGGAGGAAAAAGAGCGTCTACGGTCGCAGGTTCGAATCCTGCCTCGGGCATGGATGTGTGTGATGTCCTTAGGTTAGTTAGGTTTAAGTAGTTCTAAGTTCTAGGGGACTGATGACCACAGATGTTGAGTCCCAAAGTGCTCAGAGCCATTTGAACCATTTGAAAAAGAGCGCTTGTCTCGCACAGAGTCTGTTTGGCCACGGTAACTGCCGCGCGGGGTAGCCGGGCGGTCTACGGCGCCTTGCACGGTTCGCGCGGCTGGCCCCGTTGGAGGTTCGAGTCCTCCCTCGGGCATGGGGGTGTGTGGGTTGTCCTTAGTGTAAGTTAGTTTAAGTTAGATTAAGAAGTGTGTAAGCTTGGCCTCAGCAGTTTGGTCCTTTAAGATCTTACCACAAATTTCCAAAATTTCTTGCCACGATAACGTGACGATTTTGTTAGTGGTGCCTGAAGCGGAGAAAATCGGCACTACTTGAAAGATATTCATTTGTCTCCGAGCGCTGCCCAAGTCCAGGTGCCCCTAGACGCGAAGTATTACGAAATCCACTATCAATTAACTTCCGTAAGCACTCGCTGAGGTGTTTACGTTACAACAAAAACTTACTCAAGATCACTTCTTCAAGTCTCTGAGGCAAGTTTATTTCAAACAGTAGTTGCAAGTACTTGTTGCAGAAGCGCAGTTGCTGGCCGGGGTGGCCAAGCGGTTCTAGGCGCTTCAGTCTGAAACCACGCGACCGCTACGGTCGCAGGTTCGAATCCTGCCTCGGGCATGAATGTGTGTGATGTCCTTATGTTAGTTAGGTTTATGTAGTTCTAAGTTCTAGGGGACTGATGACCTCAGATGTTAAGTCCCATAGTGCTCAGAGCCAATTGAACCATTTTTTTGAAGCGCAGTTACTCTTAGAAACCAGAGCAGTCGTCATTGTTGTTGCATTATTATTAATGAATCAAAATCGTGAGGAAACACAAAAATGAAAAAGTATGGAAAAATGTTAGAAGAGTACATATTGATGTTACCAAGAAACAATATTCAACTAACTAAAATCAGAGGACATCACTTATGTTAAAAGCTTTGAGGATGTTGCACGCAATTCTCGGCCATCTCCCGTCTATTGCATAATCAAATATTGGATAACAGGAACAGAAAACGCGGCGCGGTATCTCATCAAAAGACTTTCTTTTAACCACTCTTTGATTTTTCCAAGCAATATTTGCTACTTATATAAAAAATGTAATGCATTTCTGTTTACAGTAACATTAAAAAGTCGGATAAAATTTAAAGACGTCTATACTGCTGTTCTACTTTTCCTTCTGAAGAAATAAATTGATTGGTAATCTCATTTCGCACTTCCTTGACAGGAGGTACCAGTTATATGTGTTAGGAGCTCCAGAGGCACATTTGTTTCGGACTACATGTCTTTGCGCCATTTCTCCTTTTCGACACATATTTTCGCACCAGCACTGAACACACACAATTTCTGTAAGTTTGAGAAAAATTTCCACGAAATGACAAACTCGGCAAGTACTTCCAGCAAGTTCCAAGAAACTAGAACGAATTTTCACCCTACACCGGAGTATGCGACGTTTTCAAACTTCCTGCCTAATTTAAAATTGTGTGCCGGAGCGAGACTCGAACCTGGGAACCCAGTCGGGCAAACAGTTTTAATTTGACAGAAAGTTTCACACAAGACACTGTTTCCACTAATTTGCGAATTTCTGCAAGTAGAAGAAACTAGCAGACGTCGACGGGAGGCAGGGTTTGCAGATATGGTGGATCCGAATATTCCATCCAATTCTGTGATTGTACGGATAATGCGCCATACCATAGCATGAAGTTCGACAGAACGTCTAATAAATATGGTTTCATGATAGTGAATATAGAATGTTTGGGACACAGGCAAATAAACTTCAGCGTCTCAGTGAGGAAGGGTGAACTGTTATTTAAAATAAAAGGAAACAAACTAGTCTTGAATGTGTACTTCGTGGATAAAATTTCTGTGAGCGGAGACCACAAAGTAGTCCGTGCCCTACAACTGCGATCTAAATCCGATAGAATTGGCATGTGCCAAAATAAAACAAAATTTCATGGATAATAATGTAACTGGTGGGCCTGCGTGCCTCAGCGATACAGATGGCCGTACCGTAGGTGCAACCTCAACGAAGTGGTATCTGTTGAGAGGCCAGACAAACGTGTAGTTCCTGAAGAGGGGCAGCATCCTTTTCAGTAGTTGCAGGGGCAACAGTCTGGATAATTGACTAATCTGGCCTTGTAACACTAACCAAAACGGCTTGCTATGCTGGTACTGCGAACGGCTGAAAGCAAGGGGAAACTACAGCCGTAATTTTTCCCGACGGCATGCAGCTTTACTGCATGGATAAATGATGATGGCGTCCTCTTGGGTAAAATATTCCGGAGGTAAAATAGTCCCCCATTCGGATCTCCGGGCGGGGACTACTCAGGAGGACGTCGTTATCAGGAGAAAGAAAACTGGCGTTCAACGGATCGGAGCCTGGAATGTCAGATCCCTTAATCGAGCAGGTAGGTTAGAAAATTTAAAGAGGGAAATGGATAGGTTAAAGTTAGATATAGTGGGAATTAGTGAAGTTCGGTGGCAGGAGGAACAAGACTTCTGGTCAGGTGAATACAGGGTTATAAATATAAAATCAAATAGGGGTAATGCAGGAGTAGGTTTAATAATGAATAAAAAAATAGGAGTGCGGGTAAGCTACTACAAACAGCATAGGGAACGCATTATTGTGGCCAAGATAGACACGAAGCCCACACCTACTACAGTAGTACAAGTTTATATGCCAACTAGCTCTGCAGATGGTGAAGAAATTGATGAAATGTATGATGAGATAAAAGAAATTATTCAGGTAGTGAATGGAGAAGAAAATTTAATAGTCATGGGTGAATGGAATTCGACAGTAGGAAAAGGGAGAGAAGGAAACATAGTAGGTGAATATGGACTGGGGCTAAGAAATGAAAGAGGAACCCGTCTGGTAGAATTCTGCACAGAGCATAACTTAATCATAGCTAACACTTGGTTCAAGAATCATAAAAGATGGTTGTATACATGGAAGAATCATGGAGATACTAAAAGGTATCAGATAGAATATATAATGGTAAGACAGAGATTTAGGAACCAGGTTTTAAATTGTAAGACATTTACAGGGGCAGATGTGGACTCTGACCACAATCTATTGGTTATGAACTGTAGATTAAAACTGAAGAAACTGCAAAAAGGTGGGAATTTAAGGAGATGGGACCTGGATAAACTGACTAAACCAGAGGTTGTACAGAGTTTCAGGGAGAGCATAAGGGAACAATTGACAGGAATGGGGGAAAGAAATACGGTAGAAGAAGAATGGGTAGTGAAGGCAGCAGAGGATCAAGTAGGTAAAAAGACGAGGGCTAGTAGAAATCCTTGGGTAACAGAATAAATATTGAACTTAATTGATGAAAGGAGAAAATATAAAAACGCAGTAAATAAAGCAAGCAAAAAGAAATACAAACGTCTCAAAAATGAGATCGACAGGAAGTGCAAAATGGCTAAGCAGAGATGGCTAGAGGACAAATGTAAGGATGTAGAGGCTCATCTCACTTGGGGTAAGATAGATACTGCATACAGGAAAATTAAAGAGACCTTTGGAGAAAAGAGAACCATTTGTATGAATATCAAAAGCTCAGATGGAAACCCAGTTCTAAGCAAAGAAGAGAAAGCAGAAAGGTGGAAGGGGTATATAGAGGGTCTATACAAGGGCGATGTACTTGAGGACAATATTATGGAAATGGAAGAGGATGTAGATGAAGATGAAATGGGAGATACGATAGTGCGTGAAGAGTTTGACAGAGCACTGAAAGAGCTGAAACAAAACAAGGCCCCGGGAGTAGATAACATTCCATTAGAACTACTGACGGCCTTGGGAGAGCCAGTCCTGACAAAACTCTACCATCTGGTGAGCAAGATGTATGAGACAGGCGAAATACCCTCAGACTTCAAGAAGAATATAATAATTCCAATTCCGAACTATCAGTTTAATAAGTCACAGCTGCAAAATACTAATGCGAATTGTTTACAGACGAATGGAAAAACAGGCAGTAACCGACCTCGGGGAAGATCAGTTTGGATTCCGTAGAAATGTTGGAACACGTGAAGCAATACTGACCTTACGACTTATCTTAGAAGAAAGATTAAGGAAAGGCAAACCCACGTTTCTAGCATTTGTAGACTTAGAGAAAGCTTTTGATAATGTTGACTGGAATAATCTCTTTCAAATTCTGAAGGTGGCAGGGGTCAAATAAAGGGAGCGAAAGGCTATTTACAATTTGTACAGGAACCAGATGGCAGTTACAAGAGTCGAGGGACATGAAAGGGAAGTAGTGGTTGGGAAGGGAGTGAGACAGGTTGTAGCCTCTCCCCGATGTTATTCAATCTGTATATTGAGCAAGCAGTAAAGGAAACAAAAGAAAAGTTCCGAGTAGGTCTTCCTTATACACCAAACGCATGCCTAAAAGCAGCATTGGCAGAGCTTCTGTCCAGTCTCCTCCACATGAGGGCTAGTTTGAGTATGCTGTGCCAGTGTTTCACTATTCCATTACTTTGAGAGTGGTAAGGTGTGGTTTGAAAGCATGGTTCAAATGGTTCTGAGCACTATGGGACTTAACATCTGTGGTCATCAGTCCCCTAGAACTTAGAACTACTTAAACCTAACTAACTTAAGGACAACACACACATCCATGCCCGAGGCAGGATTCGAACCTGCGACCGTAGCAGTCGCGCTGTCCCGGACTGAGCGCCTAGAACCGCTAGACCACAGCGGCCGGCTTGAAAGCATGAAACACCACACAAGTGAAGGATCAGTAAAAAGTGCTGATTCAAATTATCTCCCTTGATCAGTCATTATTGAGGCAGGACAGCCAAAACAGGAAAGCCATAAACTGACAAATGCTTTTGTTGTTGTTGTTACTGCAGTGGTATCATATACTCTTATAGCCTCAACTCAGTGAGTTACCCTGTCAATTGCTGAAAGGATACAATGAAAACCACCTGAGTCAGAGAGGGACCTGACAAGGTCTAGGTGGATATGCTGAAAGTGGCACACAGTGATTAAATAACAATCATGTAGTGGTTGCGCATGCTGTCCTGTCTTAGAGTGCAGCAGGCAGCAACATGCTTGCATCCAAGTTTTACAATCTCTTCCGACATTTGGCCACACAGATCAGTTCGTGACAAGTTTCACTGTTGAGTGGATCCCTGGATGGGACAGCCTGTGTAGTTTATCAAAGATGACTCTGCTCTTGTTCAGCGGTACTAGTAGTCAAATATGATTCTGTGATAATCACCCAGTACTTGGGTTGAATAGCCAGGAACTGTGTAGCATTCTATGTGCAAACTGGTCATGGTGGTGTGTTGTGCTGGAGTTCACGAAATTACGTGTCCTGTAGTGATGCTTCTGATAGTTTCTCATAATTAACATCCACCATGAGTACATAGCTCCTAGAGAGATAATTTGCAATGACATTGAACGTGCAATGAAGATGTCAAATATCCATTGTGAATTGTGCAAATTACCTAAATTGAGCAAGCAGTGAAGGAAACAAAAGAAAAATTTGGAGTAGGTATTAAAATCCATGGAGAAGAAATAAAAACTTTGAGGTTCGCCGATGACATTGTAATTCTGTCAGAGACAGCAATGGACTTGGAAGAGCAGTTGAACGGAATGGACAGTGTCTTGAAAGGAGGGTATGCGATGAACATCAACAAAAGCAAAACAAGGATAATGGAATGTTGTCGAATTAAGTCGGCTGATGCTGAGGGAATTAGATTAGGAAATGAGACACTTAAAGTAGTAAAGGAGTTTTGCTATTTGGGGAGCAAAATAACTGATGATTGTCGAAGTAGAGAGGACATAAAATGTAGACTGGCAATGGGAAGGAAAGCGTTTCTGAAGAAGAGAAATTTGTTAACATCGAGTATAGATTTAAGTGTCAGGAAGTCGTTTCTGAAAGTATTTGTATGGAGTGTAGCCATGTATGGAAGTGAAACATGGAGGATAAATAGTTTGGACAAGAAGAGAATAGAAGCTTTCGAAATGTGGTGCTACAATAGAATGCTGAAGATTAGATGGGTTGATCACATAACTAATGAGGAGGTATTGAATAGAATTGGGGAGAAGAGGAGCTTGTGGCACAACTTGACTAGAAGAAGGGATCGGTTGGTAGGACATGTTCTGAGACGTCGAGGGATCACCTATTTAGTATTGGAGGGCAGCGTGGAGGGTAAAAATCGTAGAGGGAGACCAAGAGATGAATACACTAAGCATATTCAGAAGGATGTAGGTTGCAGTAGTTACTAGGAGATGAAGAAGCTTGCACTGGATAGAGTAGCATGGAGAGCTGCATCAAACCAGTCTCAGGACTGAAGACCACAACAACAGCAACAACTCAAAAAAATTAAACTCACTGCATGGTGAGCAAAAACGTGTCTTCTGCGTGCAACAAACCTGAGAAAAGTGTTCTTGTAAGGTAGCTACGTGTAAGATTTAGTGGACTAAACAAAATACAGTCAAATACAAAGTCAGTGCACATTGGCCAGAGAAGAACAAAACCATCTGAAATTTTAATGTTTCATTTCTGAGTAGATCTACTGTACCTGTTCTAAGTTGTAGTTTAGAAATTTCATTTTTGATACTTTTTAGCTTGAAAGACGGTATCGTCTGTCATTGTTTGCGCTTGCTCTGAAAATATGCGCTCACATGGAACGGAAAGCTCTGGTTCTTTCAGTTTATCCAGGTCCCATCTCCTTAAATTCCCACCTTTTTGCAGTTTCGTCAGTTTTAATCTACAGTTCATAACCAATAGATTGTGGTCAGAGTCGACATCTGCCCCTGGAAATGTCTTACAACTTAAAACCTGGTTCCAAAAACTCTGTCTTACCATTATATAATCTATCTGATACCTTTTAGTATCTCCGGGGTTCTTCCATGTATGGAACCTTCTTTTATGATTCTTGAACCAAGTGTTAGCTATGATTAAGTTGTGCTCTGTGCAGAATTCTACCAGGCGGCTTCCTCTTTCATTTCTTCCCCCCAATCCATATTCACCTACTACGTTTCCTTCTCTCCCTTTTCCTACTACCGAATTCCAGTTACCCATGACTATTAAATTTTCTTCTCCGTTCACTATCTGAATAATTTCTTTTATTTAATCATACATATCTTCAGTTTCTTCCTCATCTGCAGCGCTAGTTGGCATATAAACTTGTACTACTGTGGTAGGCGTGGGCTTCGTTTCTATCTTGGTCACAATAATGCGTTCCCTATGCTGTTTGTAGTAGCTTACCCGCACTCCTATTTTTTATTCATTATTAAACCTACTCCTGCATTACCCCTATTTGATTTTGTATTTATAACCCTGTATTCGCCTAACCAAAAGTCTTGTTCTTCCTGCCACCGAACTTCGCTAATTCCCACTACATCTAACTTTAACCTATCCATTTCCCTTTTTAAATTTTCCAACCTACCTGCCCGCACGCTCCGATCCGTTGAACGCCAGTTTTCCTTCTCCTGATAACGACGTCTTCCTGAGTAGTCCTCGCCCAGAGATCATCATTTAACCATACAGTAAAGCTGCATGTCCTCGGGAAAAATTACGGCCGTAGTTTCCCCTTGCTTTCAGCCGTTCGCAGTACCAGCACAGCAAGGCGGTTTTGGTTAGTGTTACAAGGCCAGATCAGTCAATCATCCAGACTGTTGCCCCTGCAACTACTGAAAAGGCTGCTGCCCCTCTTCACGAACCACACGTTTGTCTGGCCTCTCAACAGATACCTCTTAGTTTTGGTTGCACCTACGGTACGGCTATCTGTATCGCTGAGGCACGCAAGCCTCCCCACCAACGGCAAGGTCCATGGTTGATGGGTTTCTTTTTTTTTTTTTCTTTGAGTATGTTTATTCTCGAACACATAAATAAATAAACTTTTTTTGAGTATGTTTATTTATTTATGTGTTCGAGAATAATTATCTGATTTATGTATCTATATTTTGTGTGTTGTAAATGTGCTGTGTTTGGTTATTACACAATATAGGCATCTTAACATTTGTGTATCACAGATAATTCTCAGACAAATCAACAATGGTACTTTGATACTTTTGTTTTTTACTTTCAGATAATGTGATAAAAATTGCTTTTCAACAGCAACTTAACTTTATAATTATCTGATTTCCTCGGGAAGTTTGTAATAAAATGATAATATATCTCCTTGCTGTGAGTACTTGTGGGAACTCCATATACGTGTATGTCGAAAAAACTTCCTTAACAAGAACTGTAAGTGGTGTAGAACCAGTTCTGCCGTGATATAGGTATCACACAGGTATTATACTGTATGAATTGTTTTAAATTTTAGTTTGGATTTTATACTTCAAGGAAACATACCGAAAACAATGGAATATGATATAATGTGCAGGCCTATACAATTACGAAACAGCCGGCCGGTGTGGCCGAGCGGTTCTAGCGCTCCAGTCTGGAACCGCGTGACTTGACTGCTACGGTCGCAGGTTCGAATCCAGCCTCGGGCATGGATGTGTGTGATGTCCTTAGGTTAGTTGGGTTTAAGTAGTTCTAAGTTCTAGGGGACTGATGACCACAGCAGTTAAGTCCCATAGTGCTCAGAGCCATTTGAACCAATTACGAAACACAAACTGTTTCACTGTTATTGCACTGTCTCATTTGTTTCGAAACAGTTATGTGTTTCAATTCGCCCATGTCTAATGCGGTTGATGGTGCCAGCACTGATGCAAGCAAGCTTCCCCTGACACTTATCTCCCCTCCGCAGCCCTACTGCGGTGGAATGTCCGTTCCCAACAGCCACCGCGCCAGTCGTCAACCCATCGTGGACAAACAGTAGACACCTTATCCTGTATGTCGTCCACGGCTGCGCGAAAGCAGAAGCCACACATGAAGGTAAAGATTTACTCGTCGTTCGTAATCAAAACTGATATAACTTTATGTACTGGAATGTATAATGAAGTTCCTAACTGCAACAATTACGTACACTTATCGCTCAGGAAGGAAACACTACGATGTAGTGTGAAGTACAACACAGTAACACTGCAGTCAACAATGGCTACCGTACACATTATTGTGGGCTGGAAGTAAAATTGTAGCCAAAAATAAATGAATATTACAGGCCGAAGACTTCCGACGTGTACTGATTCAGCTTCCTTATATTCATCTATGGGAAACGGGACGACCGATAGTACCACCTTCACCCGTTGTTTTTCAGATTTCTTAATTTAGTGCGACAGATTTCGCCGCTACACCGACTCAGGACTTGGTAGCTGATAGGTTAGCTTTTTGTCTTTAACACACTGAAGACGGAGCCTAAAATCTGTGTCAATTTGCTCATAAGCTCGATATTTCTTTCGCAATACTGAGCATTGCGCAAAAATGTCTGTCTGAGAGCCGTATTGACGATTTGCTCAATATACTGAAGTTCACTGCAGAATTTTGAAAATATTGACCCTCGCTCAATACGTTGCGGAATGTACCGTGTAAGAGTGATATCGGCGCAATACACGGCAGTACTGGAGGGAGTGAAATCCGACAAGTATACGGACAGCATCTTTTCTGTGTACACAAGGTCTAACGAAGTTCACCAATTCGTTCAGATTCCTCCATCGCTCGTTCTTAAAATATTCCGATAGGCATCTGGCTCTGCTGCAAACTGCCTTTGCATGATAATATGGCCGGGTGCAGCAGCACATAGTGATAGCAATCACAAAACCTTCATCCAACGCCGATACGTTCGCTACGAAGACAGCAGACTTCCTTCTAACTGTCGCGACCCGGGCATAAGCATTGCGAAGTAGTATTGGGCCGTTCTTGGCCTCGCATTATACTGACACATTACCGCGCGTTAAATATTGAGCGTCTGAGGGCTCCTAGCCTAATACCGAACTGTGAAATGAGGTTATGAGATACCGTCCGTTATACAAAGAGTCAGAACATGGTATTAAAATAAAGGAACTAGCAAAGTAAAGTAAATTAACAGCCAAAGCAAATTCCATAAAGGGTATTATTGATAGAAGGTAGGAGACGAGGTACTGGCAGAAGTACAGCTGTGAGTACGAAGCGTGAGTCGTGCTTCGGTAGCTCAGTTGGTAGAGCACTTGCCCGCGAAAGGCAAAGGTCCCGAGTTCGAGTCTCGGTCGGGCACACAGTTTTAATCTGCCAGGAAGTTTGGTATTATTGATAAATTTTGTGTCCTAACCTAGTAAGAAACGAAACAATATTTCAAAACATCGACATTTATTTGCCAGCAAAATATGTAACGGAATACATAGAGCGTGTTTGCCTTTTCCATTATTTTTTTTTCATCCTTCAATAGAGCTAACAGCTTCACTCGAACAAATTTGTTTAATGAAAATTGCTTCATCAGTTTATGTTATTTGTACGCAGCGTAGGCATCAGCTCTGTTTAGTTACTGTAATACGTAATTCGTGTTTCGCTTTCAGATATCCAGCCTCTCTTGTGGAAGAACACTCAGTGTAAAGATATGCAATTCGTGATCGAACATCTGCATTGTGTCACGGAAACAAAGGAAAATAATAAAATCAAGATTAATAGGACACAAAACCATAAAACCCACTACTATACCATGAGTCAGCGCGGCGAAAATAGGCTAAGTTCCGATGTTGGGAGAAGACGACACCGTACAGACTTCCTTCTCGAGAAACCTTGTCGCCAACGTGCCGTGACTATATGTCTAGCTACCTTGGTGCCGTGATGTGACGGTTAGTTCGGCCTGTGTGAATGCCGCCACTTGAAATGCGTTGTAGAATGTTTTGACGTGACACGACGGCTAATTTGAATTAGCAATGTTATTGACGTTCTCCCTTGAGTGCTCAATAATATAATTAGTTATATTGTCAATAAATCGGACTATAAAAACGCCTCTGCTGTGATAATTGCTCTATGTTATGGCAACAGAAAAATGGCGGTTGGCGAAAAATTGGTTCAGGGAGCGTCAAAGATTTCTCACAAAAACTTGCGAGAACTGATGTTGAATGAAAAAAAGAGTATCATAACTTTTTTTGTGTTGATGAAACGTTACTGGAAATGGTTCTCCGCCATACGTGGTCATCCCCGTACATAGGCACTTGACCCCCTCCCCCCCCTTCCCGGATAAATCACTGGTCTGTCATTAACATTATCTAAAAACAAAATACTGCAATGAGAGACGCAATTCCACCAAGTCAGCGCTTGTGTCTTACGCTACGATACCTTGATACTGGCAATTCTTGCGAAGGTGCGAAATTTACAAGCGCATTTTCATCTTACATTACTTGAGACATACACTGACGGGGAAAAAAAATCGCAACACCAAGAAGGAGGTGTGCGACGTATACGAAAATTGGTAGGCGTGTTCTCAATGAATTAGAGCGAGGTCGGGTAATACGGCTACAACAAGCTGGATGTTCCTTCCGCGTTATTTCAGAAATACTTGGCAGGAATGTAGCCACTGAAAGCGATCCCAGCAGCATTGGTCACGAGAATGTACGATCGCAAGATGAACGGATTCCGGATGGCCATATTACACTATCTAGAGGGAAGACTAACGAGTTCGACGTATAACTGGCGCATCGTACTCCATCTGCAGCAGCAGCTGACACCACAGAACAGCTCAAAGCCGATCGCCCTGCAGCGTGCATCCCACTGACCCCAAACCACCGCTATGTGCGACTTCAGTGGTGCCAAGCGAGAGCTCATTGGAGGGCATTGTGGGAGTGTCACGTGTTTTCTGATGAAAGCTGGTTCTGCCTCGGTGCCAGTGATGGCCGTGTGTTGGTTAGAAGGAGGGAAATTGAGGGCCTGCAGCCAATATGTCTGCGTACTAGACACCCAGTACCTACAGCTCGAGTTATCGTCTGGGGTGCGATTTCATATGACAGCAGGAGCACTTCGTGGTTATCCCACCTACCCTGACTGCAAATTTGTACGTAAGTCTGGTAATTCGACCTGCTGTGCTGCCATTCATAAACAGCATTCCAGTGGGTGTTTTCAAGCAGGATAACGCTCGCCCACATATTGCTGTTGTAACTCAACTTTCATTCATATTTCTTTACGTACTGCACGAAAATGTAGTAAAAAATTGGGGTTCCTATTTTTAAAAAAACGCAGTTGATATCCGTTTGACCTATGGCAGCGCCATCTAGCGGGCCAACCACAGCGCCATCTGGTTTCCACCTTCAAGCTAGACGAGTTTCGTTCTTTGTAGTTTTTTCGTTTGATGCTTATTTCGTGAGATATTTGGCCCGGTCACTATCAATGGACCACCCTGTAGAGTGTCAATATGCTGCCTTGGTCTGCTCGATTACCAGATCTCCAATCGATCGAGCACATACGAGACATCATTAAACAACTCCAGCCTCATCCACAACCAGCATTAACCGCCCTATGTTGACCGACCAAGTGGAACAGACATAACTTAATTTAACCTAATCTAACCTAACAACTCTGTGCCTCAGAATGACATCCGGCACCTGTACAACACAATGCGCGCACATTTGTATGCCTGTTTCAACATTTTAGCGGTTACACCAGTTATTAATGAATGAGCATTTAACATTTTCAGTAGCTTATTCCGTCCTGATGATATTGCCTTACTGGCCAAAGACTTCGCAGAGCTCCAAAACTTAGTTACAGATCTTGCATCGCAATGTCAGCTGGTTGGCTTGAACATGAACCTTTCCAAAACAAAAGTAATGTCCAACAAACGGGTCCCAGCTGGAGATGTGAAAGTCAAGGACAGTCTACTAGAAGAGGTCAGTGAATATGTCTACCTTGGCCAGATTGTAAATATGAAGGGAGACATAAGGCCAGAAATCTATCGACGCATCAAGCTTGGCTGGCAAGCATTTGAGAAGAATTCAAAAGTATTCAGATCAAAAATGCCAGTAAATCTGAAGAAAGCAGTATGTGATCAATGCATTCTTCCTGTGATGACGTATGGCTGTGAGACATGGACACTGAACCCATTTACAAAAGGGAAACTTAGTACAGCACAGAGAGCCATGGAGAGATCAATGCTGGGCTATACAAGAAAGGATAGAAAAAGGGCAGATGACATCCGGTCTGTGACGAAGGTTAATGACATCTTAGAGACAGTAGGTTCCTTGAAATGGCAGTGGGCTGGCCACATCGCAAGAAGAAAAGACAACAGATGGACGAAGCTAGTACTGGAGTGGACTCCGAGAGAGCACCGGAGGCCTAGAGGAACACCACCAGACAGATGGGACAAAGACATCAAGAAGATCGCTGGTAACACCTGGCAGAGAACTGCCCAAGATCGTCCCACTTGGAGGAGACTGCTGAAAGCCTACCTGAATCCACGACTCGAAGAGGCCACATCATTTA